>NC_142934.1:57180055-57200055 GCF_046866305.1 Octopus bimaculoides | reverse complement strand
CATGGAGTAAATAGAATCATAACATAAACAATTAAATATAAGAAATAATAATTTCTTAAAGTATATGTTAATCCTCATATACCTAGACTTTGTGGACACCCTGTAGTTTGCTTGACTGCATCATCTTGTTGCTCAACTTATCTCCACAGATTGTGAGCGGATTTCCTTCTTACCGAAACCGAGTACTGAATAAGATACGAAATTTTGCCTACTCTTCCGGATCTAATACGCAGCTGTTGACAATGGTAGGCCTAGTCGACAATACGTCAACACCCATATTCACTAAATTACAAGACAAGCAGTTTCTAGCCGCATTTCCACTATCCAGTCTGAGAACTACTTTTTATTTATAACATTTTGACTGAGACGTAAACAACGAAAATTCCGACAAATATTAATAAAATTGGTTGCTTCAAAATGTCAACTGAATTACGCAGCGATTGTAGTTTAAGGGAGTTAACTTTTAGTGTTTAGATTCATTTAAATAAAAGTTAAAATAAAGGTTTGAACATTAAAGAAAAAAGAAAAAGGATAAAGAAAAAGAAAGAAAAAGTTATGACATCGCTTTTTAAAAATTTCTTCTCGTTTCCTTTTACATATGAAATTTCTCTTTACTCAGAACGGAAAAAAGTGTTCAATGTACCGCCCCGTGGCGTCCGCTGACCACTGTTGAGAACCTATGATCTAGGACATGAGAAACAGTCATATTGTGAACGATATAAAAAGAAGAGGAAGAAAGAACTGTGCAGCGGAGAAAGAAAGAGACACATGCATACACACTCTCTCTCTCACTCTCTCCTTCTCTCGCTCTCTCTCTCTCTCTCTCTCTCTCTCTCTCTTGCACACACATGCACACACACACACACACACACACACACACGTAAATAAAGTGGTGAGCTGACAGAATCGTTTGCGCGTCTTTCAAAATGCTTAGGGGAATATTTCCGGCTCTTTACGTTCTCAGTTCAAATCCTGCTGAAGTCGATTTTGCCTTTCATACTTTCGAGGTCGACAAAAAGCATCAATCAAAATACTGGAGTCAATATAATCAGCTAAATATCTTCCTTAAAACTATTGTCCTTGTGTCAAGATATGAAACTGTGTATATATATAAATGAAGTATAAGGAAAGGAAAAATTGTAGGTGTAGACAAACTTTAATTCATAATCCAGGTTGGTACAGAACCCATATACATTCTCTAAATGGCTTTTCTTTTTACTTTATTCGCCCCTTCCTTTCTCATTCATATGTTGAGAACAGAAGATACACTCCCTCCGCGTTCTTCTTTCTCAAACGGTTATTACTTTCTCTCACACTTTCGGTCATGGCTATTCCTCTCTTTACCTCTCCTTCATTGTATTATTATTTTCTCTCCTCTTCCTTCACTGATACTACTCTTTCTCTTTCTCCGTTCTACTGTTTTATTTGTAGAAGGCTATTTTGTAAACCAAAGAATTGCTTTTTCTTTTTATTTTTGTTTGATATTACCATATTATTAACTTTGAATTAGGACATTTATTACTTTTTAGTGCATAATATATCGGTTTGTAGTTATTAATTTTTGATTAGATAACTCTATTATTTTTGTAGTTAATTTTTGTTTCATTAAATTTATCTGTCTTTTCTTGATATTTACACATCGTGAATTGTAATGTTAATAAAATGCTGGAATGGTTTTTTAGATATATATTTTCTGGTTTTGAATATCTGGCGTTCTAGTTATCTTTCATTCTATCATTATTTGTTCGTTCCCGTCTGGGCTATGAAAGGTCTTTTTATATTTTTGTTGGTCGTAATTATTTATATCAGTATGTAATTTTTATTTCATAAAAAGCTTTTCCGAAACAATTTGTAGAAAGTATATTGGCTGCTCTGTACCAACTTAGATTATGAATTAAAGTTCGTCTACATCTACAATTTTTCCTTTCATTATACTTCATTTATTGTTTTTGAAAATACTGAATATACATTTTTTATATATATTCTTTACTTAGACTGTACCTGCGGACTTGGATGTTTGACAACCCTTTGAAGGATTTCGATCCTCACCTCTGCACATACCTGTACGTATATATGCATATACTCATTTACTTTTGTTTATATATATATATATATATATATATATATATATATATATATATCTATATATGTATATATATATATATATATATATATATATATACAGCACCCTGGTGCTGTATGAACATTTAATGCGGTTTTAGAGTCAAGTTTTGGCTGCTATATCTAGCATGGTGGTATCTCTTAGATACCCTTAATTATAATTTTAATAATAATTATTACCTATGAGGTTTTTATTCCCATGCTAGCCACCTGATCGGTATTTTAAATAACGATCTTATCCTTATATATATATATATATATATATATACATACATACAAAGTGTAGTCAAAAAGTATCCGATCTGTGGTCAAAGAACAAGTAGTATTAAAAAACTCACCATTTTGATTTAGTCTCCTTCAGAGTATTTGCCCTGGATGTCTACACACTTCTTCCAGCGTTCCTGCCACTGCTGGAAACATTTCTGGAAATCACTGTTTGGGATGTTGTGGAGCTATGCTGTCGAATTTTGCTGTGTTGACTCAAATCTTCTCCCATTGAGTGTTTTTTTTAACTTTGGGAATAGCCAAGAGTCATACGGAGCCAAGTCTGGGGTGTAGGAAACCTGACAAACAAGTTGTATGCTTTGCTTGACGAGGAATGCTTGGACGACGTGGGCGGAATGAGTGGGTGCGTTGTCATGGTAAAGTTGCCAGTTGTTTACTGTACACAGGTCGGGTCGTTTTCGCTGCACAGCTTCCCGAAGGCGACGAAGAAGCCCCAAGTAGTATTATTTGTTGATTATCTGACCTTGTGGTGCATGTTCATGGCTCACTGTCCACTGAGGTGCGGCCATCTTTGAACCTGTTGTTTTACTCCTTTATTTGTGTTTTTCCCATAGCATCATCTCCAAAGGCCTTCTGAATTTACTCGATAATCTGGGCTTGTGTATCACCAAGTTTTTGACAGAATTTGAAACAGTATCTTTGCTCAATGCGCTGTGTCATCTTAACTCAAAAAGAAAAATCACACAGCACGCTCTTCACGTCTGTACTCAACGCATCACTGCGGGCGAATAGCGCAACCTACAGACACGAAAAAGTTTGCACATGCTCAGGAAGGACGCAGCCACCTAGTACTCATGCGAATTTTGTCCACGCATTATTATTTTGTGCAAAAAACCAAGGTCGGATACTTTTTGACTACACCTCGTATATATATATATATATATATATATATATATATATATATATATATATATATATATATGTGTGTATGTATGTATGTATGTATGTATGCTTAAGGATAGCATAAGGACTGCTATGAAGTCAATTGGAATAGCTCCAAAAGATATAGAAGCCCTCGCTTCAGATCGAGTTGGATGGCGAACAAGGGTGCGGAGTGGTGTGAAAGCGTTTGAAGAGACCAGGATGACGCAAGCAAGGCTCAAGAGATATTTAAGGAAAAATGTAAAGATCGAGAAGGTGAATGATAAGGACCTTTTTGTGTGCACAGTCTGTGACAGACCATGTCTGTCTTTGGCTGGCCTCAAATCTCACCTGCGAACCCATGGAAAACAAACTTCAACCAACTATTCTGATTATATGTCTGTGCACACGTTTGAATGTGGTGTGTGCCAGAGGGTTTGCAAATCCAATGGGGGTCTTAAAAGACATGTTAGGATCCACAATGAGCAGAACTTACTTGCAGGTATTGGTAGTGTAAATCAGAGGTGCAATCTGTGTGGGTGTTTTTTTCAAAACACTGTCTGGTTTAAAACGCTACATTAGACGCCATGAAAGGACTAAGCTGTAGGTACAGGAGGTGGTCAAACTCTGTGTAAGGAGTAGACAACCACCAACCACCATGTATGTATGTACGCAGTATATAGGATCGGACAATAAGTGTAAGTCAGTGTCAGCGGTGGTTCCAAAAATTCCGAGCCGAAAACAACAGCCTAGAAGACGAGCCTCGTCCTGATAAATCGGTAGCGCACGACGAGGACGCCCTGCAAATCTTGGTGGAAAAATATCCCAGCGTAACTGTTGAGGAACGAGCAGAGAAGTTTGGATCTGGTCATTCAACCAGTCATTCAAGTCAGCGCTAGAAGCAAAACGACCATCTTTGGTTTCAAAACGAGAGATGTTCTTCCATCAGGATAATGCTCGGCCACATAGAGCGAGGATGACATTGTAAAGGTAGAGCAGTTTGAATGGCAAACGATATTCGGCGGACATTACTCCATCTGATTATCATTTTTTCCGCAGACTTCAAAATCATTTCGACGAAAAAGTATGAATTCTGTAGACGAGGCCAGAACAGTGCTGGAAGATTATTTTTCGTCACGGACAGTTGAATTTTGGAAGTGGGGCCTTGCAAGTGTACCAGATAAATGGAAGAGCATTGTAGTAAATGAAGTAGAGTATATTTTAGATTAAAAAAGAACTTTGTTTATTTGAATTTTGAAAAATAAAAGAATTTTGAAAACCCGCATTATATATAGGATGACCCAATATATACACGCAAAAATAAGCATATTTGACAACGAATATAGTACTTTATATATCTTTACAACTGTTTCAAATTTCATGAGCTGTTATTACGCCAATGTTACTGAAACTATGTAATAATGTTATTATGCAAACAAGTGTATATACTGATACAATATATCACATCAAAAAAGTAGAAATTGTATATATCTATATAAATACATGCGTGTGTAAGTGTATGTGAATTTGTATGTATGTTTATAGGATATATACCTGATCGTTGGAGAGCAGCAGTTGGCTTCGTTCCACCAGTCTTCAATAAATCACATTGGGTGTCAATGCTAACAGGTTGATCACGTGGAATCAGTTCAGGACTGAGGATATGGAAACTTTGTCTCATACCTGCAAAATAAAGACAAAGAAAACATTGTTGTATATTTTAGAAGATAAATCTTCATTCAAGATGCACTACCGGACGAAACTCATATCTGGCTTCCAGAAATTCGGGAGTACTGCACAGTATCTTCCAATATACTATACTCTGTAAACATAGCAAACAGACCCTCTTTTTGAAATTGATTAATTTGCATGTGGTGTGTTAAAACTAGTTTTGTGCTTTACTTTTTTTTTATGTAGATTGATAAGGATTAAACATATTCTACTTTACAGTTGTATTAATTTGTACTTGTGTCAATTAAATATATTCATATTCTTCACCATTTTTTTAAATTTAATTTTCATCCTATAAACATTATACGGAATACATGGTACGGTATGTTATATTCTAAGAATTTTAAGTGGATTAATAAATATCAAACAGAACCTACTTTAGAAATGTATTAATTTGAATCTGTTCAATTCAATTTAGTTCCTTACTTTCCATACTTTATTTTATATTTTAAGTATATATTCAGGTTGACTCCAGAAAAGCGAAAAATCCAGAAATCCAGGACACTTCCGGTCACCTAGCTTGCCGGATATTTGGCCCGGTACTGTATTTAGCAAAATTCTTTAATCACATGAGTTGTGAAGCATAACTTTTTATTAACTGACTTAGGTCGTTCAAACTGCTCATGGTTGAATAATTCTTGCTCTGCAGTAATTCTTTTTCCTGTCCTTTCTCGTAGAAAAATATAATTGGTTTTCGAATAGAAGCAACACGTCATTGAGTTGTATACGAAGGAGAGGTGCAGGTTGTGTATAATCCACAGTAAGTTACAGGTAGTTAACTCCCTGTAACCTACTATAGATTGACACCATTCACAAAGTAATGTGTACAAAAAGATGAAGAATTTTAAATAAGAGGAAATCAGCATTGAAGATTAAGATTAAAACCTTACAGTGGGAGATTATCCATTTCTTGCCCTAAATATGGACTCCAGTTGCCTATCTATTTGGGTTACTCATGGGCCGTTAATTTATCAAACCTATATTTAGAGCAAGAAATGGATAGATCCCCTTTTTTATTCACAATACCTTCCTGAAGGAAGAGTCGATTTTTTTTCCAAACGTTTCCTGATAACAATAATCGTTTCTAACAGGAATAAGGCCAAACATTTTGGAGGAAAATTACATCAACCTCAGAATATCACTGGTATTTGATTGGATCGATTTAGGGAGGGTGTAAGCCAAAATTGACTTTGGAGAGCTGTGAACTCAGAACTTAAAAGGTGGGAAGAAATATTGCTTTAAGTTTTGTACACGGCTAACAATTTCGGAGGAGGGATAGGTCGATTAGATCGACCCCAACAATCAGCTGGTACTTATTTTATCGACCTCGAAAGGATGAAATGCAAAGTCGACCTCGACAGAATTTGAATTCAGAACATAAAAGCGGACGAAATGCCGCTAAGCATTTTGCCTGACGCTCCAATGTTTCTGTCAAAGCACCACCCACATAATAATTGCTTTCCTATTATAATACAAGAGGAATTCAAAAATTATACACACCTTCACCATAACAAATCTTTATTATTGTCACACTGCTTTCTGCTCACGCGCGTTTATAGTTGGTACTATTGGGTCACGTGATCGAAGTTTGAGCCTGATCGCACTATTTTTCTTTTTGGCTTTTTGGCTTTGCTGTGCAAGCATGGCCGCTCCACTAGCAACGTGTACCAAAGAAGAACAAAGAGCAGTAATCCGATTTCTCTGGAAAAGGGGGTGTACGATCAACAGTGCAAGATACAGTGCTTTGTTGTCCAACAAATCAAAGCCAGCAATTCGCACCAAACGCCGAAGCCTATTGTCGAAGAAAGTTTTGTTGTTGCATGACAATGCACATCCACACACGGCCGCCCAGACGTTGAAACCAATAAGCAATTGGGTTTTGAGGTGCTGGAACACCCTGCCTACAGCCCAGATCTCGCCCCTTCCGACTATCATATCGTTGGACCGCTTACAGATAGTTTACGAGGCTGTCGATTTCCTACGGATGAAAATGTGAAGGAAGGAGTGTGTAAATGGTTGCACGACTAACCGAAAACCTTCTTGTGGACCGCTGGACTAAGTGCATCGAAAAAGAAGAAGAATATTTAGGAAAATGATGTACTTGTTTATCTCCTGCTTTTGTGTAAATACATTGAAAAAACAAGAGTGCGTATAATTTTTGACACTCCCTCGTACATTGGTGTCAGTCACTTATTTCAAGCTCACCTCGTATTGAAAATTAAGGAACACTTATTATTCATGCAGTTCTTACAATGATGATTTGTACTTTTTCATAATGCCTATGTCCAACTTAGAATATATGTAAGAGCTAAGAGTTTTTATTTTCAGGGACAGAACGTAGTGCTAGTGACAATATGAACCTGTTGATGTTTTGAATGAAATACTAGCTCTTTTTATTGTCGACTTTATTGCGAAATCTAAAGAAAACCCAGTTAAACTGGCAGATGGCAAAATAAGTGATTAATCCTAACAGCGAGAAAAATGCATTTGTGAACTCAGGAGATATTTATAGCAAATCAGAATATGCTTTACTAAAGAAATAGAATTTAATGAAGTAAATATATCTGCTGATGCAAAATTGCCCGACTGCTATATGAGATAAACTTTTACAAGTATTTCTTTTTGGATGTAATCGTATTTTACTAGAACAACCGCCGGCCATTTTGTTGTATTAAAATAATTATTTGCCCTGGCACAGTAAACTTCATGAGATATTTTCAGTAAAAATCAATATTTGTTCTGTTCAAAACTCAACAATTTTATCGCTTATGTTATCAAAGAATGTTATTTTTTTAAAAATACGTTTTCAACATACAACCATATGAAGATTAAATGGACCGCCGCTCCAAATTCTATTACACACATAAATAAGTGCTCGCATATAATGCTGAACAACTATTTATTTCCCACAAAGATAAAATAAAATCAGACATCAAATGTCTGAATTATTTTTGCTTCATTTAACGTAATCAGTGGGACTCATCAATGGATGATTAGTCCTTTTGACTTACAGAGATCATTTGATACTCCTCACACGTAATCTCAATTTACTGAGAAACAGTGAAATAAACAAATAATATTACATAGATAACTAGAGATAACTTTGAACTTGCTCTGTTTTCTTATTGTTTTTTTTTCCCACGTGAAGCCAATTGATTTATATATCAATCTATCCCCAGCTAAGTGCATCTTTACTACAAAACCAACACATTCCTCTTCATAGAAACACCCATCTCCTAGTTCGAGAACCATTTATTTGAGAGTTAATAGTATATAAATATTGGTTTCAAATTTTGTTAGAAGGTTAGCAATTATAGGGGGAGGGGTAAGTCGATTGCATGGCCCCAGTGCTCAACTGATACTTATTTTATCGACTCCCTAAAGGATGAAAGGCGAAGTCGGCCTCGGCGGAATTTGAGCTCAGAACACGAAGACGGGCGAAATGCCTCTAAGCATTCTAACCGGCGTGCTAACAACTATGCTAGCTCGCCGCTTTAAGAATATATAAATATTGACATGTTTAAGTTTTCCTGGGGTTATTAAAAGAGAGGTGATGCACTATCGACTTACCAACTCGCTACACAAGTAGATTGTCTCCACTCTTCAGAGCTTGCATGTTCGCATAACTTAGCATTAACAATAATGAAAAACTATGCAAATGGACGCCATTTCGACGGGGAGTCACAGCTTACTATCTTAAACAGAAACGAAAGACCATATGGTTTATTGTTGTTCAGGATACCTCAGCGTAAGCTCTGTTTAAGTAAACCTATGATCAGAGCATTCAATCAAAACCATCCCATCATCTTTTCAGGCAATACATCATCCACTCTCTCCTATCCCTTTTTAAAGACAACAAATGTAGGGCTTGTAATAAATTTGACTACTATTTTTTTGTAGGTTAAACAACCACATAGAGCAATTTTTATCGGGTCATACGACTCGATGTACACCGGTCGCGTTACCATTTTTCTGACTCTTCCTTCTTTTTATGTCATTCCTACACGTCTTTCTTATCAGTAGTCTCTGCTTCTAAGTTGGCGAGCTGGCAGAATCGTTAGCATGCCGGGCAAAATGCTTAGCGACATTTCGTCCTTCTTTACGTTCTGAGTTCAAATTTCGCTGAGGTCGACTCTGTCTTCCAGGCCTTGGGCCAGAATTTGAAACCAATATTATCAGCTTCTACTCTTTTGTTTTTTCACCTTCTACTTTTCCACATTTTCTCCACCAGCATACATAAGATAATGCCTGAAGATATTACTGTCCAAACTGCTGTGCAAATAAAGCATATAAAATAAGACACACACACACACACATACAGAAAATGTAATCAATTGAATAATTAATGATTTATTGCTGGGTCATATACGTAGCCTTTCTTCTGTGAATTGCAAGAAATCATATAAAATACAAACACACACACACGCACACACACACGTACACACACTCACACACTTACACACACACATACACACACACACACGTATATATACTCACTATTATATCGAACCAGTGTATTTTCGGGTTTGTTGTTGTTGTTTCGAGAGTAGGAAAAACCCAAACACAACACTCCGTCTTTGTTAGGGCGATACACTTTCTTTCTGTAGGTTAGAAAAACACAAAAATAAAATATAATAAAGACTGAAAATAAAAATTTTGATAAGAAAGCATCAGAGAATGAGAGGTAGAGGGAAGGGGGAAAGAGAAGAGAAGAGAGAGAGAGAGAGAGAGAGAGAGAGAGAGAGAGAGAGAGAGAGAATGTTTATTGGCAAATATATTATTGAAGACAAAAAGACATACAATAAAGCGATATTCTCTATATCTTTGTCATGGTATAATATATACGTATATATGTATATTTTGTGTACATACATGTATGTATGCATGTATATATATATATATATATATATACACACATCAATACACGCAGATACAAACATACATACATACATACATACATACACGAATATCGAACGCAAAGGATAAACTCTGAGATCTAATGTTGAGATCGATAACGTTATATCCGAGAAATGCATCTAAAACAGTTAATATTGATGCGGCATTAGATTCAGAGGGAAATGAGTAAAAGGGATAAGACGGACGGTAGAAGTGCAACGTTAGACTGGTGCATTTTAGTTTAATGAAAGTTGAATATGTGAAAATAATAGTATAGTACACACGTTTCAAATAACCGGGCGAACAAACGATACAATCATATTAATATATATATATATATATATATATATATATATATATATATATATATATGCAAATATATATATATGCATATATCTATCTTATTTCTTTATTGCCCACAAGAGGCTAAACATAGAGGGGACAAACAAAGACAGACAAATGGATTAAGTCGATTACATCGACCCCAGTGCGTAACTGGTACTTAATTTATCGACCCCGAAAGGATGAAAGGCAAAGTCGACCTCGGCGGAATTTGAACTCAGAACGTAACGGCAGACGAAATACCGCTATATTATATATATGCGTATATCTATCTATCTATCTATCTATCTATCTATCTATCTATTAATGGATAAAAACGCACAAACGAGTTAAGATTATGAGACAATGAGGAGGCAAACTAACAAATGAGATATGAAACCAGAGAAGCAAAACACGTGGCAGAAAAAGTGCGAAGAAATATTAAACTAAACAACAACATAGCAAGAGTGAGTCCAATGAAAATAAATACATCAAATAAGAGGATCTAACGCTTCTGGTTGTGTCCTTTCTCAAAGAGAAGGAAAAGGTATAAGAGAAATACAAGAAAAACAGAAACGAAAATTAATTCACGATGCCTGTTTACACAGCAGATACATACATACATACATACATACATACATACATACATACATACATACATACACACATACATACATGCATACATACATACATGCATACATACATACATACATACATACATACATACATACATGCAGCTACTCTATCCAGATTGAGGTTTATACCTGTAATTATTGGGGCACTGGGATATATAACACACTGCCTAAATACCAATCTTGAAAAATTAGGCTTCTCAAACCAGAAAGGAGAAAGCTGATTCGAAGACAACTGATCCAAGCCATCACTGGAACTGTAAAAATCTATAAAACTTTCCAGCAGTTTATCATTTAAGTATATATGAGCATGTATAGTCATACAACTACGTGCATGAGGATACATACATAAAACAAAATATACAAATCTGCACTTATACATACATAAAAATATACCCTGTTGATGTTGTTGAAATTAAGGAACCTTGGATCTAGGTGAGAAACCAGCTCTTTCTCTATTCGTAAGAAATCTTGAAATGAAACTCACTAATGACATACATACACACGTGCGCACACACGCATACGCATGCACACGCACACAGACACATAAACGCACATACATACACAAACAGGCATATATATAAACACATACATGTAGTAAAATACAAATATATAAGCTTATACTGATATTGTCTTAATACTTCATGGATTCATTGATATATTGGTTGTGGCCAGTTCGATAGGAAACTGGAAATTATCAATAGGAAATAATATAATGGTCTCATGAATGGTAGTGATTATGTCTGAACTGAAATAGTTAAGTTCAAGTCCTGCTGGTAAATTTTACGCTAAAACTCATGTCATTCATCTGTCGTTGAAGGTCCTAGTTGCCTGCCCTCCTGGAACAGCGATGGCTGTGGCTAATATTTCTCCAGTATAGGGTGTTCGATAAGATCCAATCCTTGCGCTATTATTGAATGGAGGACAGGTTGTTGTCCACGCAACGTATCCCCTCTCTCCATGTCATTGATGGATCTAAAGGAGCAGCCCGGCCGTTACAATGTGGCACCAGCGTCATCGTAGGAGTTGCCGGGATGAGGTTTTAGATAGCGTCGAACTGCCTCAGGGGCTCCGTCTCCCGATTTTTCCTCAGGTTTTACTCTCGAAACCATCTCTAAGACTGGGTATGACAGTAAGGTAGCGGAGGTTTGGAATCAGAGATTTCCTTCCTCTAAATAGGTTACCCAGGCTAACGAACTTCATCTACCCGACTGACTTGCTAATTTACCCGTAGCTGAAGCCCGACCAAATGCTACATCTTCGAATCACAGGAACAATAATGGTTAAGAGGTGGTTCCACATTTCTCAGAATCCTGGAACTCCCAAACCAGAGCCCCCCCCCCTACTACCGGATGCAATTTAAAATCACCCTCAATAGCTACGTTAATGCAAAGATTGTTCATTTCACGTGAGAAGCGTTAAACCGAATAATCGGATTTGTGATGGATTTCGTGGTTAAGATAATTTATATTGAATGTTAAAGTTTTAAAAATAGTCGTTTTCTTTTTTTACGTTCCACGTAGTTTTATTTTATTCTTACGATGCTATCGTGCGTTGAAGCTGTAAGTGTGTTATAGAATACAAAAGATTTCTGATCAGAAGAGGTGACAGAATGTGTGACGAAAAATTTAATGCAAATTTATTGAAATTCGGATTATGTTGGCATTTGTATTATTATTGAATGTTCTGCTATGTACTAAAAACTCTACACATTTGTCGATTTAATACACGGTATCATAAATAATGAATTAAAACTACATGATATGATGTGAAATTTCTACCTGTATGAAATACAAGATTCGTTGTTGACAAGAACTTAACAAACTAGAAATCAGATTTATAAGATTTATAAAAACAATTTATAATATCTATTTTATTTTTATATGTTCCCAAAAGAAAAACGAGACACAAGCTTTCTTGCATACACACTCATGCAGCAAGAACAACAACGACGATGACGACGATAACAACACGCAATGATTCTTGGCAGCATTAACCAACAAGGAAGCAAAAGAGAAGACGTAGACCGGTTGCAATAAATAGTTGTTTCAGAAAGGTCAAAGAATGTGTGACGAAAAATTTAATGAAAATATATTAACGCACCTCTAATTATAATTATATTATTCGTGAATGTATGCACCAAAACAATACATAACACATACACACATACATACATACATACATACATGTTGTTGTTGTTGTTGTTGGCACTCCGTCGCTTACGACGTCGAGGGTTCCAGTTGATCCGATCAACGGAACAGCCTACTTAACGTAGTTCTGGGGCATATTCAGCGTGACACAGTGTGACAAGGCTGACCCTTTGAATTACAGGCACAACAGGAACAGGAAGTAAGAGTGAGAGAAAGTTGTGGTGGAAGAGTACAGCAGGGTTCGTCATCATCACCTGCCGGAGCCTCGTGGAGCTTTAGGTGTTTTCGCTCAATAAACACTCACAACGCCCGGTCTGGGAATCGAAACTATGACCGCGAGTCCGCTGCCCTAACCACTGGCCCATTACGCCTCCACATACGTACATACATACATATATGCATACATACACACACACACACACACATATATATATATATATGTATATATATATATATATATATATATATATATATATATATATATATATATATATATATATATATATACGCAGGTGTGGCAATGTGATAAGAAGCTTGCTTCCCAACCACATGATTCTGGATTCAATCCCACTGCGTGGTGCCTTTCGAAAGTTCTACTGTAGCCTCGGGCCGACCAAAGCCTTGTGAGTGGATTTGGTTGACGGAAAATGAAAGACGCACCTCGTATATATGTATATATACATCTGTGTGTCTTTGTGTCTGTGTTTGTCCCCCACCACCGCTTGACAACTAGTGCTGGTGTGTTTATGTCCCAGTAACCTTAGTGGTTCGGCAAAAGAAGCCGATAGAATAAGAACCAGGCTTAAGAAACAAATAGGTCCTGGGGTCGATACATTTGACGAAAATTTCTCGAAGGTAGTGCCCCAGCATGGCCGCACTCAAATGATTGAAGCAAGTAAAAGGTAAAAGACATGTGTGTGTATGTGTGTATGGATATATGTATATGCATGTGTATATATGTACATATGCATATATATATATATATATATATATATATATATATATATATATATATATATATATATATATTAGTACTTATTCAATGATCGAAAGGCATCGCAAGTGACTGTTTATTTTCTCAGGCTTTTCAAAATAGGCAGGTTGAAAGGAGAAATAGAGAAATAGTACATATGTATGTAAGAAAGATCTAATTTGCTCTCCTCAGTAACAGATAGTTTGCAGTTTAATTCAAAATTTTTGAGGGTGTTTATCGCTGAGGAGACCAAATTATGTTGAAACACCATGTCTGATGATCAGCCGATAACATTCTGAGCGAGCTTTGTGCTTTTTAATGTATAAGTCTCTCCAAAGAATTTCTCCTTGACAAAATATAGTAAAAGCCGTTCTCCGCTTGTGCATACATGAAAATGTATGTAAAAGCCATCGTAAAAGAGGTTATCATTTATTACATGTTAGAGGAAACTGAACAGCGCATTTAATATGATGCTTATGGAGTGAGGCACAATAGGAATCCCGAGAGGTGGAACACACGCATTGAGTGTGTTTCAATACAGATGGCACGCATCTAGCGAGATTCAGAGGTGCAAAAGCCTAGTTTATATCTCGCCGATATTGACTTGCTTTTCATCCTCTGGGATGAATAGAATAACGCACCGGTCAACTTTTCCCTATTCACAAGTTTATCATCTATTCTTGTGCCAATGTAATAAATTAGTATAGCAACTGGAGGAAAGACAGCCTGAGAAGACAACCCGTTTGTTGGCTTCTGTTCGTATTACATTTGTCAGTGAGTACTTGTCAGCCAACTGGATGACATTTCTATGTTGTCTGAGGTATTTCTGGGTGTAACACGTTAATCAACAGGCATAATAGACCAGATGAAATTTTGCACCTCATCACATGTACACCTCCGGGAAACCTCTTTTCTTACTCCACTTACTACACGTATTCGCTGGAATGTATATATATATATATATATATATATATATATATATATATATATATATATATATATATATATATATATATATATAATTAAGGTACTCAGAAATCTGGATGTTTGTACATTTACAGATTTTTATTAATGTCACATTAAATAAATAGCTTTTCACCTGGTCGTGCAGGATTTTCAAATTGTTTGAAAACAATTTGAAAATCCTGCACGACCAGGTGAAAAGCACTTTATTTAATATGTGACATTAATAAAAATCTGTAAATGTACAAACATCCTGATTTCTGAGTACCTTAATTTTTTTCTATATAATTTCTGTACATCACCTCCAAACCTTCAAATATATATTTATTTATGTGTTTCAGCCAAGTGGCTGCGGTAATGCTGGTGCACCACCGTGATATATATATATATATAGTTTATTTTTTTATCTTTTACTTGTTTCAGTCATTAGATTGCGGTCATGCTGGGACACCGTCTTGAAGAATTTTTACTCAGATGAATCGACTCCACTACTTATATCTTTCGCTTGGTACTTATTCTACCGATCTCTTTTGCCGAACCGCTAGTTAATGGGGACATAAGCACACCGACATCAGTTGTCAAGAGATGGAGAGGATAAACACAGATACAAAGACACACACAGATACATATATAAATATACGATGGGCTAAATTCACTCACAAGGTTTTGGCTGACACGAAGCTATAGTAGAAGAGAATTGTACACGGTGCCACGAAGTGGGACTGAACCTAGAACCACACAGCCATACCTTCATACACACACACACACACACACACACACACACACACACACACACACACACACACACACACACACACACACACACATATATATTTGAATCTTCTGGTCATGCAATCAGTTCAGGTTATGGCACGAAATAACTAAGTTGCACGTGGATAACGATGACACTTATGTGAGGACGGTGCCCTGTGTTAATGCCGGGGAGTAAATTAGAAGTGCGGCAAAGAGATTGATAAAGTAAAAAGCAGAATTAAAATAGGTACTGGTGTGGTGTTCCAGCATGGCCACAGTCCAATAACTGAATCAATTAAAAGAATAAAAGATTGGAATATATATATATATATATATATATATATATATATATATATATATATATAAATGTAATTTAGATTCAGCTGAATTAGGTACTTAAATTGAGCCACCTTGTTAGGACGAACTTATTTGCACACTCAAACGAGATTAGGCGAGTATCAAATTCTACATAGAATTTTTTCCACCCGATATTCATGCAATGTATGCAGATAACACAATCCAACTTAGTGAATAAATTCGCTCTTGTTTGTTCAAACATGTACTTTATATAAAGCTACTTTCCAAACACTTCCGTAGTGCAGATTCTAGGGTAGGTGAGTAAAATATGAGTAAGAAAGATGTATAAGTGTCAATTCTTTACGGCTGTTTCGAGCGACTCCTTTAATTGATCAATGAAAGCATTACATCATTATAAAGGAGACCGTTCTCATTAGATGACCGCATACACCTCAAGCATAAAGGACAAGTTAGATATTTAATGATTCTGCTAAATCAATTAGCAGCGGAATCATTGTAAATATTTGCTATCTATTGATGCTATGAATATGTTTAAATATTTGACTTGTCCTTTATGCTTGAAGTCTATGCGGTCATCTGATGAGAACGGTTTTCTTTGTAATGATGTCGCTCGAAACGGCCGTAACGAATTGATACTTATACACCTCTGTTACTCATTTATATATATATATATATATACATACATACATACATACACACACATACACACACACACACACACACACACACACACACACACACATATATATATATATATATATATATATATATATATTCATCCATCTGTGTGTATACATACATAAACACATACACACACATATATTAACAATATTAATAGAAGGGCTACTAATACATAATGGATGTTAGTAGGAAGCAAACTGCTGTGAAATGCAATTATGCCAAATAATTACTCGAACCATACGGCTATGCAGAGCTAATAGCTTTGTCAGAGGTGAAGAGTAGCATTCGTGTTCCTTTTAAGGACCTCCAAGTCTTGCGGGAGAAACAGAGCTATTTTGTTATTTCATCACTTATGACCCCAAGGGCCAGATGTTGCTGTTAAATCAGGAAATGGATTAAGCCAACTACTCATGAACTTGTACTGATTTCCAAGTGGGTTTCTGCACAGTTGTCATCTACCATATTTATATTTAACTCATAAGGTCTTGGTGAAGTTGAAGCTACGGTAGAAGACTCTTTCTCAACGTTCCGCGAATTGAGGTCGAACCCAAAACTAATTAGTTGCTAAGCAAAATATTTAACTGCACAACAATTCCTGCACTTTTATACACACACACACACACACACACACACACACACACACACACACACACAAACAAACACGCATTCGTATATACATACATACATACATATATATATATATATATATATATATATATACACACGTATATACATAAAGAAAGACATAAATACATGCATAAATGCATAAAAACATACACAAATACATAAAGAAAGACAGAAAGCTATAAATACATTTATTTATGCAAATATACAAAACTTTATATAAATCAATCTTTCATACACCACATAACTACATATACAAAGACATATGGAGAGAAATAGAAAATAAGAGAGAGAGAGAGAGAGAGAGAGAGAGAGAGAGAGAGAGAGAGAGAGAGAGAGAGAGAGAGAGAAGAGGAGAGAAATAGAGAGAGTGAGAGAGAGAAAGAGAGAGGGGGAGAGAAAGAGAGGGGAGAGAGAGAGAAGGAGAGGAGAGAAAGAGAGAGAGAGAAAGGGGAGAGAGATTGAGAGAGAGAGAGAGAGAGAGAGAGAGATATATACAAGCAGAAGAGAAAGCTAAGGAAAAAGACTCAAAAACAAGAATAGTCGGGAAAAATTTAGAACGATTTTTGTTTGTGATTATTAACGCAGATGCCCAAGATAAGTCGTTAGAGTTAAGACACATCTTAATATGAAAATAAAACTTGCAAAGATGCTGAAGTATTAAATAATCTGTAACGAAGCCAGCGGGCAAACCAGTGTTTTTATCTCTTACCGTTTATCTGTGGTCAGTTGAGTTGTTTGAAAAGGTTACGTTTCTTAAGTTGGTAACCGATATGATCTTTCAACATGAGTTATCGCGGATCTGTTTGTCTCAGGGGAGTCATAATGTTTATACGTTACCTTATGTTTTGAACAAAGCTATTCTACAGAGAACTGTAGCACAGTTGCAAAGTTCCGCTCGGAATTTAAAAAAAAAATATTTTCAGTTAAGAAATTAGGGCTTCTCGCTCTAGAGGAGAAATATAACCGAATGGATAAAATATTGGATAAACAAGAAGAATTTTCTTTTCTTTTCTTTTTTTCTTTTAGTTTTGAGCTGCCTTACTTGATTTTGTATGTTTTTTTTATTAATTCGATACAAATTTAATCTCGATTCATAAAATTCATCGTTCTTCCTACATTAAGTTAGCATTTGCTTCACTATTGGATAAACAGATTGTATATGCTGTGAATTTGTGTCTGCTGCTGAGAGTTTCATTACATCTTTGTGTAAGACACTGGTTTTTTAAAAGTCATAGTTCAAATACCTGTCGTCAATAAGACAGTACATATGTGAACCTTTCTCAGGCCCCATGTTTATATGGGAAAAGGGATGCACATCCACTGCTCCACAAGTTACATTCATAATACAAAAATTTGAGCTAAGCTTTACAAGCTAACAAAATACTGCTAAAAAATCTTTTTCCATTTCTCAGAGACAGGGAGCTCTATTTAAAACTTGATTAGTTTGGACGTCGAATGTGTTAAGTGTCTTGGCTATGATCAGACTACAACTATAGTGTTATGATACAAACTAACAAAAAACTCAGTTAGCAGTCCGACGGCACTGCATCCTATAGGCCTAAACAATTGCGATTCAAACAGATGGGAGCGAATTATAAATTCTATTTTCCAAATACTAAAATGAAATAGGAGTTACATATATAAACATATATATTCAAAGAGTAGTGTTTATCATTGTATTTGGCTGACTGCACAAATGTATCTTTCCTATAGCTATAACATAATGCATTTGAACCAACAAGGGAGTCTCTAAATATTCACTCGACTACATGATAGTAATGATGGCTAAATTTCCCTAAAATTGAATCTTGCTATCTTCAAAAGGAACACTTTAAATAATTTTTTCCAAGGTATGCTATGCCTTTCAAATGTCTGCATAGATGAGCTACCTTTGATCATAGTTGTGATCGATCAAGGCCAACTTGGGTCTAATAAGCAGTAATCCAATATGAACAGCATCAACAACTTCAGTAAGCTACGAACTGTTAAGAACGATATGCATACCTCAAAGAATACACATAACTGAATCAAACTTTGACGAGAAGACGGTGTTTGTGATCTGTTCAAAGATTAGTATCATGGTGTTGGCAACATTTTATATTTAAATGGGAAATTATTTGGGGAGATTAAAACGTAAATTGGCTAGACAATTCAAAGAATTAAAGTTAAAAGAAAAATGTAAATAAGAACTTTGACGGTAGATTTAATCTCAAAATTTATAACAAAAGAGCATAAATTTGACTACGTAGGTTTATTGATTTTGAAAACAAGCGTCAAGCATTACCAAAAAAGAACGTCTTCACAGAATATAGAAATATAATGTATTTGCATATCAAGGTGGGTTCAATTATTTTGAAGTTGTGTTTATGTACTAATGACATTTATTGGAGATCCGCAGCTAGTCGGATCTGCACTAATCTCCAATAGCCGTTTAGATGTCAGACTACTGAGCAAAAGGCTAAACGTTTAGTTAACGTGTGTTTCTTAAATAGAACTGTGTCTATGACCAAAAACAGCTAATTCACAAATACCTCAATTTTTCAAAGCTGTAAAATCTAAGTAACGAGTAGCTAAACAGATGAATATTTTAAATCATTGGTAACTTACCTGATTAGGAAAACATTATTTTTCTTTTCTTCACATTTGTATCTGACTTTACCATTTGCTGAATCGTAGGTGACCATAACA
>NC_142934.1:57121979-57174555 GCF_046866305.1 Octopus bimaculoides | reverse complement strand
ATATATATATATATATATATATATATTATATATATATATATATATATTTATATACATATATATATTTATATATATATATTATATATATTTATATATATATATATATATATATATAAATATATATATATATATATATATATATATATTATATATATATATATATTATATATATAAATATATATATATATATATATAAATATATATATGTATATAAATATATATATATATATATATAAATATATATATATATATATATAAATATATATATATATATATATATATAAATATATATATATATATATATATATATATAAATATATATATATAAATATATATATATATATATATATAAATATATATATATATATATAAATATATATATATATATATATAAATATATATATATATATATATATATATATATATATATATATATATATATATATATATTCATTTATGTGTGTGTGTGTATTATGGATACTTGGACGGTATATATATATCACCGATCGCACAAGCTCGTAGTTCCAGTCATTGAGGAGAAATAACAGAGATTATAGGAAAGAGTACATGAGAGGCGCCACTTGTTCGTTGCGTGAAGCAAGTTCACTTGCAGTAAATGTCATCGCAGCTCTAGATCAAGAACAGGCCCCTGTAGGCCACATGCGAACCTGTCAAAGAAGATTGTTGTTCAAAACAGTCAATGTCGACCTGTGACAGACAGCTGCCGCCGTCAATATATATATATGTATATACACACACGCATACACACATACATACATACATACATACATACATACACACACGCATACGTACACATCTATCTATCTATCTATCTATCTGTCTGTCTGTCTGTCTGTCTGTCTGTCTGTCTGTCTGTCTGTCTGTCTGTCTATCTATCTATCTATCTATCTATATATATATATGATGTATACGCACATGGGTTTGTGTGTGCGTGCACGCGCGTGTTTGCGTGTAGATCTTGTTTGAATTTTGTCAGTGAACTGGATCTCCCTTTTGTTCCAAGGATAAATGTACTTGAAAAATATACATCTTATGATACAATATTACTTGTTATGATACAAAGATAAATGCTCTTCTAGCACTCTGTCGCTTGCGACGACGTGCGTTCAAGTTGATCTTATGAAATTAACGTGAAAGTGCCTGAACACTCCATAGACATGCGTACCCTTAATGTAGTTCTCAGGGAGATTCAGCGTGACATAAAGTGTGGCAAGGCTGGGCCTTTGAAATACAGGTACTACCCATTTTGGCAGCTGAGTGAACTATAGCAACGTGAAATAAAGTATCTTGCTCAAGGTCACAACGCGCCGCTGGGAACCGAATATCTTAATTACTAAGCCACGCTTCAAAGATATATGCAGCTACTCTATATTTCGTTAGCAGTGCTACACCATAGACTCCTTCTCCGTATACTGTACGTCGTAATGTATTAAACGCATTCACTTCATGTAGATATCGGAGGTAGATACCAAGTTACGTGAAAAGGTAATCTTCCATAGACTGGAGCACTGACTACTAGCAGATTTATCAACCGTCCTATTCAGCAAGGACATTGGTATTCAGGACTCTTTGAAGATATTATAAACAAGCACACATGCCTACATATACGCATATATACATACACATAGAGTGGCAGTCAATCGTGAAAACACATCCAGAACCAACCAAAATCTACAATAGAAGACAGTTATAAAAATATAAAAATGTCACCGATATCTTTCCCAACATTACTCAGCACCTCAGCACATTATATATACAGTGGCGGAAAATAAATATTCGTACATGTCAAAATTCTTTATTTAATTTCTAATGAATATAAATGGGATATACCAATACTATATTTGCATACACATGCATAAACTAAGAATATGCAAAAGAAACTAATAAATTATATTAACTAATGAATTTATATACAATTATAAATATTTAGGGGTGAAGAAAGTATTCGTACAGAATAAATTTATGAGTTTCTATGACACAAAATACTGTTAAAATAATATTTGTTTTTTACTAGAACTTTCTCGTTTGTTCCAATAATCTTATCAGTGGTCATTTTTAAGTGTCAGAACGCTAGCTTCTTCATTCAGCACTGAGATAATATAAAGTAGTGTCGTAATAATGGCGAAAAGTAAAGAACTCACTAATTCAGTGAAAAACTTAATCATTGAACAGTGGAAAGCAGGTAAAAGTTACAGGAAAATATCAGAGACCCTTTGTGTTCCATTTTCTATCATATCTTCATTTATTCAAAGATATAAAAAATCGGGAACTGTTGAAAACAGGATAAGATCCGGTGCACCACGCAAGATTTCCCCTAGATCTTTAGGAAAAATGAAATGAAGTATCGAAAAAAACACAATGATCACCAGAAAGGAGTTGCAAGAAGATTTGTTAGCTTCAGGGACTAGTGTTACACTACAAACAATCAGTAATGAACTTCATAGGAATGAACTGAAGACACGCTCTCCTAGAAAAACTCCGCTGTTGACTAAAAGGCATAGAGATGCCCGTTGAAAATTTGTTTAAGAACATAAAGATAAATCTGATACATTCTGGGAAAATGTTCTTTGGACAGACGAATCGAAAATTGAATTGTTTGGACGAGATTCGCGTAGCCATGTTTGGAGGAGGGATGGTACCACCTATTCGCCGAAAAACACAATTCCTACAGTAAAGTTTGGAGGTGGCAACATCATTGTGTAGGGGTGTTTCTCTTGAAATGGCACTGGCAATTTACATGTGATATTTCGAACAATGATTTATGGGACTCTGTAGAAAAGATCCAGCTTTGTGAAGGGTAGGTTTTACAACAGGATAACGACCCTAAGCACACGGCGAAGTCTACCAAAAATGGATTGTCAATCACAATATAAAATTATTAGAATGGCCAAACCAGTCACCTGACTTGAACCCCATTGAAAATTTGTGGCGTTATTTGAAAATTAAAACTCATTCAAGAGCCCCAATGTGCATTCCAGATTTGAAGAAAATTTGTCAAGAAGAATGGGAAAAAATTCCTAAAGAAACATGCGAGTCATTGATTCAGAACTACAAGAAGAGATTGGTTGAAGTGGAACTGAATAATGGTTATCCTACGAAGTATTAAATCAGAATTCTCAGTTATTTATGTTCTGTACGAATACTTTTTTCACCCCTAAATATTTATAAGTGTATATAAATTCATTAGTTACTATAATTTATTAGTTTCTTTTGCATATTCTTAGTTTATGTATGTGTATGCAAATATAGTATTGGTATTTCCCATTTATGTTCATTAGAAATTAAATAAATAAAGCATTTTGACATGTACGAATATTTATTTCTCCCCACTGTATACATAAAGAAAAAGTCTTCCTTCGGTCATGAATGACCATGGGATTGCACTTAGAAAGTTACCCTCCGAAGCACAAGTCCAGGCAAGGTTGTTCATAGAAGATCCGCAGTCACCCATGCATACCATCCTCCCCTCTCCACACCACCGTTGTTATCCAAGGGAAAGGCAAAGGCCAATACAGCTTGGCACCAGTGACGTTGCAACTCATTTCTACAGCTGAGTGAACTGGAGCAACATGAAATAAAGTGTCTTGCTCAAGAACACAACACACAGTCCGGTCCGAGAATCGAACTCACTACCTCATGATTGTCATTCTAACGCTTTAACCACTAAGCCATGTGCCTTCAATATACACGCACACACGCTCGCACGCACACACAAATGCATATATATATATATATATATATATATATATATCTACACACATACTCGCACACATATATGTGTCTGTGCGTGTTTATGCGCGTAGAATACACATGTAGAATATATGCAACTTATTACCACAATCTGAGATTAATTCTTCCATTTACTGGAAGCTATCATTATACAGTAGACCTTCTATCAGAAACCTATAGAAAAAAAAATCCCCACTGTCACGTGAAAAGGCATTGACGATTTCACTAGAGACCACATTGAAATATATGATAATACGTATTAGATATAATCAATAACTCACTCTTTATCGCTGCTGTAACTCAGAAAAAACATTTAGAAGATATTTATAGCAGATGTGTATTGAAATAATCCAACATAAACCAGCTAAACCTAGAAGAAAATATCAATATGTAACGCAGGATCAGACATTTGGAGACCATCATAAGATTTATTCTGAATAATAAGTTCACCGAAAACTGATTATGTCTTATGAAAAAAAAAAACCTTCTCAAATGTATGGAGATTCTGCAGTCCAAACTCCAAGGGATCGATTAATAACTTCAGTGCACGAATTTAAAATGTTGAGTGAAGAACTCCGTTATCGCAAATAAATAAGTAAATAAATAAATAAATAAATATTTCAATGAGCCAGTATTAAATACAAATTTGCTTCTATGTAACAAGTTGTATACCAGAGGGGAAAAACGTTATCTTGTTTAAAAGCACTTTCTATGGAATATTTAAAATCATTTTTATAATTTCTTAGATTAGAAATTCAAAGGATTTCAAGTATCATGACTGAATATGATCAGGAAGTAACAATGTATCAATATTAACAGTATTTGTGCTTTTAAAGTAGCATGCATATTCAAAACAACTATGGAAGGCCAAGGAAGTCACTGACATGCATATTTGACCCTTTGACTACGTAATTAAATTTCATGGTTATTCCTGTTATAATGTTAATTATTCACAAAAAAAAAAAAAATGAATTAATATTTTCTGCTTCTGCAATATTATCTTTTTTTAATAGTGAATATGGAAACCGTACTTGCAGGTGCGGGTTTTATATCAATCACTAAAAAGTATTTGAATTTTGCTCTTTAAAGAGATATTCGATGAAATTTGTGAAAAAAATTAAGAAAATTTGAAAATTTATCTTTTGTAAAAAGTTCCACTGGCGGATGAGGTGTCTCCGCTTTTTTTTTTCAAAGCTGTGAGGTAAAACCGCTTTCTGAAGTCCGGGGCAATAAAACTTTTAGCAGATATATTCGCTGTCCACATTCAAAGGGTTGAAACGATTATGGAAGTGCAAATAATGATGTTCTATAGAAGTCTCTAGCATGTATAATTAAAACAGGTATGGAAGGCTAAACTGACATGCCAAATTGGTTTAATGTAGCACAAATAAATGCTTTTATCAAGAATAAAAATTCTTACTTAGCAGATAAATGTATAGGTTTACTGCTTACTTAACCAGTATAAGTTTCACACAGGCTTTCTGAACAAAATCTCCCCAAGATCATTGTGAGTCCAAGAAGGAAATTACTGGAGAACAGGGAAGTAGAAAGAAAGAAGTGTTGAGATGTGCTGAATACTTTTTAAATAAGCTGTGCTGCTTGAAGTAAACGAAAAGCATAGTAGAAACTTTCTGATTATGGAAAAACCTTTGTCATCCCCTTATTTGCAATTGGAAGCTGAATGATTGTCTCTGACGGTATAATCTTTCCAAAGGGATATCTCTAGGAAATAGCCTGTCTATGAATGTATTTGTCTTAACACTAAATCCACTGTTATTTCTTCTGCAAAAGTTCCGTGATCATATGATTGGGACAGCAGCTGTAAGAAACGTAAATGTAATCCATTTCTTTTGTGATTAAATCTTGAGATTTAGTGTGAAAACATCAACAATGTTTATAAACATAGAATTTATAGCATTTTCAGCTGATATAGAGATGGTATTTGATCCGAAATAATCTAGGCTTCTCAGGTGAACGCAAAGACACTGTTTCTCAAAATAAAATATCCATACCAAATCATTTCACTAGCTCTTCTGTTGCGTACAATGAATTCAACAAATGCATGGGTAGTGATGAAAATATAAATTATAAAGATGCTGTCCACTACAAAGATTATTAGCTGAATCTCTAAATATATATGTGGCAGTCGGATCTTTACTCTTAGGACAAGACAATATTTCACAATGAATTTGCACTGGAACAACATTTGGTACACTTGAATAAACTACAGAGGAAATCAACTTCATTAACATTAAAATCGAAAAGATTGTGACATCAGATGGAAACTTCCACAGAAATAGTGATATCGACAGGCTATTTCTCAGAAGAAAAATCGAGAAAGAGTTTTAAGATTAGCCAAAACATCCTTGGAGTGTCGTATGGTATTACATCACTCAAATGACATGTGCTAAACAACAACAGCAAAAACAAGTACTTCAAGAATGTACGTAAAAGTGTAGGGAACAATATTCATACTGGGATGAACTCACCAAAAGAAATGCTATCCTCGATAACGTACCTAGAACTGTCGTACAGACCTACGTCAACAAAGATTTGAAGAAGAAAGACTGCCTACAAACGCAAGGTTATCATCTATACATGGGGGTATATTTACCTCCGAAATTTGAGAGTGATGCCGATATCACCAGGAAGTGTAGCCTCTCTTAAATATATGACTGCTACATCACGTCACATGCCGAAAAAGATACCCACATTGAACGAAACAGGTAGTGACGGACAGCGATACGTTTATTTATAAAACATAAAATGCACAGTCAGAAACTGACTTCAAACGTCATGAAGCTATCACCATGCTATGTAACATGGTGTTATCTTGAAACAACACACAATGCTATATGTAAGAAAAACAAAACGTCGAGGAATTCATACGTTGCAATACAAAGAATATTTGAGAGAAAATTTCACCAAATGCCTTTGATTCCAGTATACTCGATTGTGCAATACGGGAGATAGGTAGACAGTGGAATGGTATATCCGGAGTAATAGATCTGTATGCTTCGTTTACTGTTTCGGCTTATTACCCATAGTATAGCTCCCGACCGGCTCTAATTAAGAAGACTTGGGGTTACACAACAACAACAACAACAACAACAACAGTTGTGACACGTGTTTTGAATAGAAAACAAAACTTACATTCTTTTGGATGTCAGATGCTCTATAAAAACCAGTGTAAAGAAAACATATATGGATAACTTCTTTGAAATCCTCAGCTTATCTGATGACATCATAAATATACATTTCTGTCCATGAAAATCTGCGCTTTTGATTATGTTATTAACAATTATTACCTGAAATAATCTCAAAACCTAAGATTTTCAGACAAATAAAGTGACTACCTAATAGCGTCATGTATTCTCTAAAGCATATTTAAGTGGAACAAAGAATACATGGAATTTGTTTCTGAAATTTAACAAAAAACATTATTGGGATTGTTATTTAAAATCCAATGGCGGAGCTTTGTTTCTTAGAGTAACCCCCGCTCTTTAGAGTAATAATTCAAGGAATTAAAAAAGAAAGAGCCATACATAAAGATACAGGGACGGACACAGTGTTGTGTCGACGCCCCCAAGTGAAGAAGTACGCTCGACCAAGACATATAAATAGAGGCAGTCTGACCGTGGTAGGAGTTGGTTGACTGAGAGTTGACTGTCAGTTGAGTAGCCGTCGTGTAGCGGTTGAGCAGAGATCATCCGAAGGTGCTAGATAGCAGTAGCTTGAGACATAACACACAGGTATAAGCATAAATACACAGATACACAGGTACATGTACACAGTTACAAATGTACACAGTTACACATGTACAGTTACACATGTACATAGTTACACGTACCCGGTTAAATGTACATAGTTATACATGTGCACAGTTACAAATGCACAAAAAAATGTTCATCAAAAGGGCAAGCAAATATCTTATGACAGCACAGTTTTACTGTATTATGTTAGTAAAACAGAGGATTCATTGAAATAGTAACAAAATATAAGGTGGTTCACATAGCTCAAAACTACCGATCGAATGCATGTCAGGAAATATATCGAGCTTGTTAAAAGCTATTCGTCAAAAGAACATTGTGAAATAGCCAATGTAGTGATAGACGAGCAAGTGTGGAGAATAAAATGTCTTGAAGATACAGTGAACAATCATTGAATAACAAGATCGAAATAGGACAAGACTGTAGTAACAGCCTGACTTGATTACAAATGAATATTTGATTATGCTTGTTGAAACACAGAAGCTTGAGGCACTAAACCATGCCTCACAAAGGAAAGATAAACCATAAAAGAATTGGGAAGTGTATTTCGTTTTACTTCATTATCCTAAAACTAAATATATAGAGTAAGTATATTTTTAATGAGTAGATAAGATATCTTATAATATTTAACAGAATAAAGCTGAAAATGAGATGACTTTCCCCAACGCATATAACAGAATATAAGGTAATCTTTCTTGTGCAGTATTTATCCATAATTTATAACGAAAGTATCCAAAGAATGAATATATGTTCGTGAGTATATAACACTGAATCTAATCTAATGTATAGTTACTTTTAATCATGTAAAATTCGCTCATTAGTCTTTTCTTGAAAATGTCAATATAAAGGAACAGTATTTCTTTATTGCATACATGGGTAGATTAAGTTAGTGAAAAAAAGGCGAAATAATGAATCGGGTATCTTATATGTTGTCTCCAGTGATAAATATTACATGTACCTTGGCACTGATCTCCTACAGCTTATGTCATCATGACATACAAGATAAAACACAAGAATATCGCAAGAAAATATACCAACCGGAATAGCGTGTACACAGCTAAACGATTGCCCGCAAATATTCTAACGCCAATATTTCTATGCTCCGTTTGAAGAACAGTCTTCAGTTATGAATATAAAAATATGCAAAAAGATTTATTTGCTGTCGAACATGATATTAAAGGACTCCATATCAGAGAAAAACAAGGAGGGCGGGGAAATAAATTCAATAAACGTTTTAAATATTGTTTGGATAAAGCGAGATAAAAACTTAATAAAATTCAGGCATCTAAATGAAGACACGAACCAGTGTATCTATCTGTCTGTCTGTCCCTCTGTCCGTCTAACAGTCTGTCAGTCTGTCAACTTGTCTATCTATCTATCTGTCTGTCTGTCTATCTATATTCACTACTTCGTGTCTTCATTATATATGAGAACATTCTACGGAGAATGAGAGAATGGATTTTAGTAAATATTCATTAGAAGACGACTCTGAATTTCAAGCTTAAGTAACGTGATAACTAAACATATCTTTAAACAAAAAAACTAACAAACAAACAACAACAGCAACAACAACAAAAACAAAAATCGATTACTAACAGAAAGTTATGTGGTTAGATGACTCGCAAACAATAAACTGACAGAAACAGGAATAAAACGAACGATCTTTGATCAATGACGACTTTCTCAATTATCAGTATCTAAAGACAGCTATCATGTAGCTCAACTGTTATAAGGATAATAATACAGAAGAAGTGTCTAGATGCCAGGAAAAGGTGTTAGCTCATTTTGGATTTAATATTACCTGTCTCATTCTTAGCTGTCCGAAAATATCATCAGGTTATTGGATATTGGTAAGAACGGCAATCCTGGTTATAAATATATAAGAATATAGCTATGCAGTGTACATAAAGCATAATATTACCTATAGAAGAGACTCCTGGTGGAATGAACAAATTGAAATATTCATAAGAGGAAAACTGGTTACTTTTTGGAGTAGAAAATGAAAATTTGCTTAAGTTGTCCAAAGATAGAAATATCATCTGTAGAATAAATGAGGGAAATGACCGCACTGGACATCTGGTGAGAAGCATATAATAAATTTATAACTATTGAAGAAGTTCTTAGGTAACGCAGCAAACAGATTTTGATAACGTGACTGACTAACTGAACACCAATTTCGAAAAAGACGGCTTTCACGAAAGAAAGGAACTGATTGATTCAAACAGAAAATAAAGTAAAATAGAATTGGGAAATGCAAAAGAAAACTACAATGTCTGTATTGAGTTGTCATAAAATATTTTAGAAATTAGTAGGGTTTGCCATTCAGCTGTTCTGATTATAGAGCCCTCAGACTTACAGTAGTATGGATTTTTGTTATCTTGTTAAAAGTATTTAGTGTACCGCTTTGATTTACGAAAGAAAACTGAACGAAAGTTCTTGGAAAAATGTCATTTGAACATTTGACATATTATATGATCAGAAAGGCAGTGTGCAATATCTATATGATAATCTGCTTGTTCGTTTGCCCGTTATATATTAGTTAGTTAGAGAGATAGAGGTGGAGTGAGTGAGTGAGAGGTGGAGTAAGAGTGAGAAAAAAAAAAAAAAGAGAGAGAGAGAGAGAGAGAGAGAGAGAGAGAAGAGGTGGTGGTAGCGGTGGTGGCAGCGGCGAAAAATAGTTTATTGAAAAGTATTTTTTTCATTGAACTAAATTCTTTTTATAACCACCATCGCTTAACGCATGCGCATAAGTACAATTATTTATCGTCTGCTCATTTTAAAAAATTGATATTTGTTTATACGGGTTAATTTAGTCTAAACTCTGGATTCACAAGAAACACAGTTGCAAGCTGCCCGAGAAAGGATGCGCAAATATAGAGTACGGATCAGAGAAGATATAGGGGGTTCCTATAAGGTTGTTATCCACCCCTGATTGGAACTCTCCCGTATGACATGTACGCAAGCTCAATGACTTGCTTTAACTTCCGCAGACAACTCACCCGAAGAAATCACGCAAATACTGCTGTATATGCAGCCACTATAGAGGGAAGAATGTAGACGGCAAAGTTATATCACTACATAGATATCCTGCAAACGTAGCTATTCGTCGTATTTGGCTTCAGAGATCGAGACTTGTGAGGAAAGACTTTGTTTACACTATAAATAGCCAAATGTGTTCCCAGCATTTCGTCAATTTTAATGGACTATCGAAAGATCACCCCTTGCCATCCGTTTTTCCAAACAAAGTATTTAAAATATCAGTAAGTGCATGATCATATACGCAGTTAGTAGATGAGTGAAATGTCTCTTTGATTTATCTCCTCATTAACAGATTAGAACATGTTAAAATTCAAGAGGAAAACAAATTCTAGTGGTGTACGTTGGGCTAAACACGAATGTTTAATCTAATAATTGTTGTGTTGATGTACAGGTATTTTTAATAAAGAATTTTGCATTCAAATAATAAATACATTGAAATTGTTGTTAATGTTCTGAATGAATGTGGGAATTTCGAGTAAGCCTAGCTATGATATGTTTCTTTATATATATATATATATATATATATATATATATATATATATATATATATATATATATTAATAAGGGTAGAAATTGATATTAATCAATTAGAACCAGTGGTCTAACATATTAAAAAAATCCGAAGATTAAAATTATATATATATATATGTGTGTGTGTGTGTGTGTGTGTTTGATTAAATAATAAATTTACAGCATTGAATCTAATATTCCTCTAATTATTAGACTTTATAGTCTGACTGTCCTACCTTTTCTACACCTCATCATGCTCATGGCCAAATCAGTGAATGGTTGCTGAAAGCAGATTGGGATCAGGCAATTCCTGTCTGAAGTATCGTCCGATACTTCAGACTTGTCTGATGAATTTACTTTGTTGACATTCTTCATCGACAGAATTTTTATACCTTTCAACCTTTCAATCAAGTCCGCCTTTCTTCCAGTAACATACTGTCCATATAATCTTAAATATTTCTTTAACTCAGGCACAGTAAGTACTTCGATAGCTGAATCATCGAGCTGCTTTATATCCATGATAAGACGTAAAACAATAACAATAGCGTAGATAGTCTGCGGAAGTTTAATTGTCTACATGGAGCGTCGCCTAGCCAAGGGAGATAACCTACTTATAGGAAAGCCCTATAATAAAAAAAGAGGTAAAAGACAACACCGATGGAGACGTGAGGAAATGAATATAGACGAACGTCAAGAATATTTAAAGAAAGCTGAACTATGAATGCTATAAAAATACAAATCATCTTTTCTTAAAGAGGTCCTCTTAATTATTTCCATCCCGTGGAATTTACACGGGTTCTACTAGTAATTGATTATATTAGGTGTGTAATGTTGCTGTGTATTTTTATTAATTTGAATATAGAAATAAATCCCGACGCCATTTGAACGTAGAAAGCTAATTGTAAAATATCTTGATCGAACCTCACTAACGTAAAATTGATTTCAAATTTTGACACAAGGCCAACAATTTTGGAGTTGTGGGTAAATCGGTTACATCCACCACGGTGTTCAACAGGTAGTTATTTTAATGACCCCCCCCCTTCCCGCCCCAGAAAGATGAAAGTCAAAGTCGACTTCGGTGGAATTTGAACAAAGGAATGTAAAGAGCGGGAATTACCGATCTAACAATTCTAACTGATACAAAAGTCCATTCAATTCTGTAGTGAGCTAGATGGAGAGATCGATAACATCGATCCTAATCTTTGAGTAGTACTTATTTTACAAGAATCTAGTCCTTGAATATATATGTATATATATATGTGTGTGTCGTGTGTGTGTGTGTGTGTGTACATGTGTGTGGGAACATGTGTGTGTGTGTGTATGTATATGTCCATATATATATATATATATATATATATATATATATATATATATATATATATATATATATATATATGTATACGTGTGTGTACAAACACAGATATATGTGTTAAACTAAGATTATTTAAAAATAAGTTTAAAAATAACGGAATATTGACTGATGATTGACTAGAGCACTTAATCCTGAGAATAGAGTCAAATTTACTGTAAAATTATTTTTTAGTGGATTTTAGGTTTCTCCTCATGGCTTATTCAACTAAGGAAGAAAGTTTCACTTCTCGAGTGTGTATACGAAAGTATAAAAAGTGTCGTTAAAAATTTGGGCGTGCGTCTTAAGTTTGTGATTTACTTTCGTAGTGTGTGTGTGTGTGTGTATTGGCACTCCATCGCTTACGACGTCGAGGGTTCCAGTTGATCCAATCAACGGAACAGCCTGCTCGTGAAATTAACGTGCAAGTGGCTGAGCACTCCACAGACACGTGTACCCTTAACGTAGTTCTCGGGGATATTCAGCGTGACACACAGTGTGACAAGGCTGACCCTTTGAATTACAGGCACAACAGAAACAGGAAGTAAGAGTGAGAGAAAGTTGTGGTGGAAGAGTACAGCAGGGTTCGTCACCATCCCCTGCCGGAGCCTCGTGGAGCTTTAGATGTTTCCGCTCAATAAACACTCACAACGCCCGGTCTGGGAATCGAAACCGCGATCCTATGACCGCGAGTCCGCTGCCCTAACCACTGGGCAATTGCGTCTCCACTTTCATAGTAAAAATTACAACAAAAGAAATTTTTGAATTTGTGGGTATTAAAAATTATATGGTGTACTCTGATTGGGTGATAAAAAAAATCCCAAACAAACTATTCTAATAATATTCATTCTCATTTTATTAGAACTACTCTAATAAGGCAGCGAGCTGGTAGAATTGGTAACACGTTGGACAAAATGCTTAGCGGCATTTCTTCAGTTCTTTACATTTTGAGTTCAAATTCATGGTTGATAAAATTCGTACCAGTTGAGCACTGGGTCCATGTTATCAACTAACCCCCTATCCCGATATTTCTAGGTTTTGTTCCTATAGCAGAAAGAGTTATAGCTCTGTAAATTACTTATGTTTGAATTAAGGTGGAGCAGAATGTACAATAAACTGTGATGGGAAGAGTATGATGCGTATTTCTGTTACATAGGTAACCAAAGATCACTATAACTTATCCATATTGACGAACATAGAATCTCAGTTACTAACTACTTGGCCGACTTATTATTTTGGCATTGTAAATAAGTCTAGGAGGTCAGTTCGGAAAATGTAAATTCAACTCTCTGAACTATCTCCCGTATATATATTTCCTCGATTAAAGTTCACTCTTTGAAGGAACAATAACAAAATACCACACACACACTCCCTCTCTCTCACAGATAGAGGCACACTCATACACACACACACACACACACACACATGCCAGCTCAAAGGCCAAACGATGTGACAGTAGTAGAAACTGATAGAATATTCAATAAGAATATAAAGGAAATGGTGTAATTTGCACCAACATTAACCTCAAGGCCATTTAATGCCATCACATATATAACATACAAATACATATACAAATACTCACACATATATACACATGTATGCACGTATATATGTATACATTACGTATGTGTATATACACATGCTTAAGTGTGTATGTATATATATATTTATATACACACACACACACACACACACACACACACACATATATATATATACACACACAGGGTGCGACGGGTAAATTGTTGGCCCTTTTTTTTATTTCGCGCATGTGCACTGTTTGTTTTTGATTTTGTCGATTACACAGTATAGTAGGGTAAGTTGGGCACCGTCTGTAAGAAAAACAGCACCATGACCGAATTCACTCTGCTAGAAATTTGGAAACGACATGCTGCACTGTTTGGCATTCGCACCGGAAGCTCCAATACGAATATTTCAGAGTGTTCGGGTGTCAATCTGAGGACATGCACCTAGAGTGATAAAAATCAAACCATCCAGTCAGCATCATGGTGTTTGGAGTGATCACTAGTGATGGCGACATTATGCCTTCATTCATCTTCCCGCATGGCCTCACACTCAACACGAAGGCCTATATCAAGAGCCTAGAGGAGGTAGTGCTGCCCTGGGTCAAGAGAGTGGCTACTGGAAGACTCTATCTCTGGTAACAGGTCTCTGCACCATATGCCACACAAACAGGAGAACCCAGTCATGGCTGTCAGACAATTTCTGCGACCACATCACTCCTAACGTCTGGCCACCTAACTCACCAGACTGCAACCCCTTGATTATTATGTGTGGGGCGCAGTTGCGCGAGCGACCAACAAAACTCCTTGTAACACCAAATATTAACTGAAGGCAAGGATTATGGAAACAATCACCAACTTAAACAAGGAGACCGTCCAGAAGAGTTGCAGGAGATTCTGAATTCGTCTGGAGGCCGTGGTTGAAGTCAACGGCGATTTTATTGAATAAATTTACTCTTTAGTATTTCAAGATATAACGATAGATAGATAGATAGATAGATAGATAGATTTCAAGATATTTTTATGCAATTTTGGTAAATATATATGTTAAATTGAGATGTCAGTGTTAACTAGACGTAAACAAACCAACATCGGTTATCAAGCGATGGTGGGGGACCAACACAGATACACACATATATATATATATATATATATATATATATATATATATATATATATATATATATATACACGACGGGCTTCTTTCAGTTTTCGTCTACCAAAACCACTATAGTAGAAGACACCTGCCTAAGGTGCCACACAGTGGGACTGAACCCGGAACTATGTGGTCCGTAAGCAAGCTTCTTACCACACAGCCACTCCTGCGTGCATATGTATTTAATATGTAACTATACAGACATAAAATCGCACACATATATGCTTACATTTGACTGGATTTCTATATATGTGTGCATATATTGACACAAATACACGCATAGACATATATATGCTTACATATGAGTGTATTTCTATATATGTGTGTATGTATATTCGCACACACACGCACACTCAGAAAACAATAAAAACATATATGATTGGCTGGAATTTGGGTAACATTTACGCGAAATTCTCTCATTGAACAAGGTCGCTCTAATACTTCTGTAATAGTGTTAGAGTTACGTCAAGTTATATAAACTTTCAAGATTGTGAGAACAGAAAAACTAAAGCAATGAGAGAAAGTAAAAAGAAACAAAAGCAAAAAACAAACAAAATCATGACAGAAAAGAAAAAAAAAACACTAATAAAATTAAAAATACATGAAAATAAAGCAAAAGTGTAAGAAAAAAAAAAGAATGAGCATCGCGAGACAACAGAAATAAATTTTGGAAGTAGAATTTAGTAAACAAAATTTCACCTAAGATCGAGTAGAATGTTTAAGTGAAATATGTCATTGTTATTGCTTTAGAATTGAATAATTTCCGGCAGATGTTGGGCTGATGCGAGAGAGAGAGAGAGAGAGAGAGAGAGAGAGAGAAGCATTATTCGGCGTTTCCTAAACGTCTTTTCTATAAAACTGTAAAACATGATTTGATAATACGTGACGGAACTTGTCTCAGTGCCAATCCGTTTTATATCTAAAATGAATCGAACAGAAAAGAGAAAAGAAAAAAAAACTTTAAATAATTACGACGCATTTTTTGATTATTTATTTCTAATACAATTTCACTGTATCTTTTATCAACAAGTATCTTTTTGTAGAATATCTAATTTTGGATGTTTGTCATGATATAAGAGTGTCTGTTGATAGGCTATGGTGGGATTGAGATTTCGATACTTTTTTAACATTTTAAACTTTGATATTTTTAGAGGGAAATTCGAATTGTAATGCTTTCTCCCTCAAAAACGTCGGTAACATTTATAACAATATTTACAACACGGAATCGAAACCTGAATGCAGATTAACTTCAACAGGATCTCATATAATCTTTATGACAGTCTTAAATTTATTACTATTATTCTTATACATCTCTTTTCTTTTAGCCCAAAGAAAGTTTTAAATTTTTACCGATGTCTCGCTAAACACGCGTGATCTGAGCAGCAGAGAGCCATGTCTTCTAGTGATTCTTGTAAGTTTGGTGCTTCCGTGAAAGATACTGCACAATATCGGTGGTAAATAATATTAGTTTCAAATTATGGCACAAGGCTAGAAAGTTTTGTGGAGAGGGTAAGTTGATTACATCGGCCTAAGCGCTCAACTGGTATTTATTTTATCGACTCCGAAAAGGATGAACGTAAAGACGGATGAAATGTCGCTAAACATTTTGTCCGGTGTGATAACGATTCTACAAGCTCGCTGCCTTCTGGTGTTAGTGATATTGGTTTCAAATTTTGGCAGAAGGCCAGCAGTTTCAGGGGAGGGGTAAGACTGCTACATCGAACCCAGTGCTCAATTGCTACATATTTTATCGATCTCGAGAAGATGAAAGGCAATGTGAACATCGGTGTAATTTGAAGTCAATAATTAATTAATTTAATGTTTGTGATTTAAGGCTGCGAACTGGCAGAATCTCTAGCAAGCCGAACAAAATACTAAGCGGCATATCGTCCGTCTTTATGTTCTGAGTTCAAATACCGTTGTGGACGACTTTGTCTTTCATCCTTTCGGGGCCGATAAAATAAGTATCAGTTGAACATTGAAGTCGATGTAATCGACTTACCCCTCCTCCAAAATTGGTGACGTTGTACCAAAATTTGAAAGCCATATCATGGCAATGATTTAAAACGGTGAGCTGGCAGAATCCTTAGCACGCCGGGTGAAGTGCTTATTAGGATTTCTTCCATTTTTTTTTTGGCCTATTCCACCAAGGTCCATTTCACTTTTTATCCTTTCTATGTTGATAAAATAAGTACCAGTAGAGCACTGAGGTCGATGTAATCGACTTACCTCTTTCCCCTCGAAATTGCTAGCTCTGGGCGAAAATTTGAAACCAATATAGGTTTCACATTTTGAAAGAAATGCTGCTAAATTTGAAACCTATAATAATTTCAAATTTCGGAAGAATTGCTGCTAAGGAATTTTTCCGGCGCGGTGACGATTTCGCCAGTTCGTCGCTTTAATTTTTAACTCTGATTAACAGCAAGGTTGGCATTATCTCTGTTTCATATTTTTCCGTATGTTTATATTTGGTAGAATGGTGAGTCAACGAGACACCCTTGGTGTAGCCACTCCACATGCTAGAAAGAAAAACCAAATCTTCCTCAGTTTACACAAGGACACATTAAATTGCAGTTGTACATTCTCTTAAAAAGACGAGAAAAATCATGGTAGTTGATTAGAGCTGACCTGGGGTTAAACAGCAACATCAACAACTAGATATCATGATCCAAATGCGCAGCTTGTGTGTGGATGCTCGGTCTACTAGAAATAGCTGTCAAATATTTCACAAATGAGACCATTTCAGCTTAGAAAGAACTACACTGGGTAACCCAGATACACTGTATCTAGGAATACATGGTATGTTTCGTATGGAATACTTTGATCTTAGGCGTGTTCGGTCAAACATTCAAAGGCATCCAATAAACATTATTACTTAATGGTTAAAGGCGGCGAGCTGGCAGAATCGTTAGTAAACTGGGCAACATGCTTAGCGGCATTTCGTCCGTTTTTACTTTCTGAGTTCAAATTCCTCTGAGGTTGACTTTGCCTTTCATCCTTTCGGAGTCAATAAAATCAGTACCATTTGAGCATTGGGATCGATGTAATCAACTTGGCCAATTACCCCAAACTGCTGGCTTTGTGCCAAAATTTGAAACCACTCTTACTTATTGGTTAATTGACATTTTAAAACTAATCACTAAAGTTTCATAGAAACAGCAAAATATGTTGAGACTTTGTGAATTGATGACTACAGAAGCAGATCCATTACTTGCATATTCAGCATTTCTGTTATAATAGAAAACATTTTCAACGATCAGCCTTTGCAGATGCCACTTGAAGGTATCTATATCATCAATGATCATAAAATAGGGTTTCCGTAAGCTTGATTGGATATCACTTCCCATTTCTTGCCTAGAGAATTGAAGTAAAAGCTCGATATTTGCTCTTCAAAATAGTTAAACGGCTAACTGTATTTGGCTTGGATATCTGCTAAAGCTGTTATATTAATAGCCTCCATGCGATATAAATCACTTGGATCTGACGTTCTATGGCAGGTTTTTCCAGAACTCTGCCTCCCCTTTCCTCTGTTGCACGTCATCAATTCTGATGTAATGCAAGACCTAGTTATCTTGCCCACTGCCTTTCTTCATTACAACATTATATCAATCTAATGGTTGCTTATAGCTGTTACTTCTTATCACAAAAATAAAAACGTTTGACATATCACTCAACACTCTGTTAACTTGTTCACACATACAATTAACATGCATCTCACCATCTCCTATCAGTATAAGGAGGCTTCAGAAAGTTCTGCAATGTAGATTCTACGACAAAGTTGTTACTGAAATGTTATGTAAATACGCATATCGCTCATCTAATGAGAAATCAAACTGTAACAATGTTTCCTATTTAGGAAGAACAAACAACTAAAAACCTCACGCTCTCCATAAATATTAGAACTTACAACATCCAGTAACTTCTCTCAGTTTACAGCCAAGAGCTCCCTAACCGACTGCATTGCAATTTGGTAAGGTAAATCTGGAAATAACTTTATCGTATTGAGACCTCCACCATCCACAAAACTCGATATCTCGTCAATGAAGAAATTTTGTGAGGACAGCTATTTGAAAATTATAATTAACATAGTGCCAGCCAGTTTTACCTGAATGCAGAAGTTTCGTTTTGTGACTGTCTCGTAAATGCCACAAGTGGACTAGAACGTGCACCAGTAGTTTCTTCCTCAAGGCTATCACACAGCTGATCACTGCTTTAAAACGTTAACACTTATGGTTAAGTTATTGTTGACATATCTAAAGTAGGAAACATCGACAAGATGATTATGAATAATTATATGGTGATTTAGAAAAGACTATATTAGTGAAATGCAAGCATAATTCGGTCTCATTATATTATTCTCAGTGAAGGATAAATTCTATGCTGCTTACCGAAATGGTGATGAGAGCGAGCGAAACAGAGAGAGAAAGCGTATAAATACAATATTTATGTCTTTATTGTCCACAGGAGGCTAAACATAGAGGGGACAAACAAGGACAGACGAAGGGATTAAGTTGATTACATCGAACCCAGTCCATAACTGGTACTTATTTAAACGACTCCGAAAGGATGAAAGGCAAAGTCGACCTCGGCGGAATTTGAACCCAGAACGTAACGGCAGACGAAATACAGCTAAGCATTTCGCCCGACGTGCTAACGTTTCTTATTTATTTACTGCCCACAAGGGGCTACACACAGAGGGGACAAACAAGGACAGACAAACGGATTAAGTCGATTACATCGAACCAGTGCATAACTGGTACTTATTTAATCGACTCCGAAAGGATGAAAGGCAAAGTCGACCTCGGCGGAATTTGAACCCAGAACGTAACGGCAGACGAAATATAGCCAAGCATTTCGCCCGACGTGCTAACGTTTCTTATTTATTTACTGCCCACAAGAGGGGACAAACAGATTAAGTCGATTATATCGACCTCAGTGCGTAACTGGTACTTATTTAATCGACCCCGAAAGGACGAAAGGCAAAGTCGACCTCGGCGGAATTTGAACTCAGAACGTAGCGGCAGACGAAATACCTATTTCTTTATTACTCATAAAGGGTTATACAAAGAATTTTTAAGACATCACAAAATATAAAGACGGTACAAAACGCAACAAACATACAATCGGGGAACTAAAAATTACAAAAGCGAATGATAATAGTAGAAGAAAAATTAGAATAAAATGATAATATGCAAGAATGAAAAAATGAGGCGCAATGTCCACTCGACCCCCGAAGTCGGGTGGTTACATTTATCCAGATTTTCACTTTTACGTTAAACATCGTGTAAACATTTTAATTGTTTTGCAACTCAAAAAATGGAGACACTCGCGTTACCTTTCTCCCATTAATCACTGTTACTTGTGTCCTTATCAACTGCAAATAATCAGTTCTAGGGGGTGGTGTCTCCACCAACCATACCCTTGTCGTTGTTATGTTTTCACCAAGTTCTTTCATGTACTCCCAGTAGTTTTCTTCATGTATCAAAATGCATTTCCCAGCACATTTCTCTGGCATCTTCACCCTTATTATTTCCTCTAACTTCGCGATTTTCCTCTCCATCTGCTCGTTCTTTTCATACTTTATCAAAACCCCTTTGTATTTGACATCTTTATCCGTTCTCTTCTCTTGTACATTATTAGTTTCTGGCTTTTCTATCTCTTTTTTGTTTTCTGTTGACCGTTCCTTTGACTTATTTTTCTTTCGCTTTTTAGGGTTAGTAGCTCCATTTTCGTTCTTCTCCTTTGTTTTCACTGTTTCACACTTCTGTCTCTCTTTCATTTCCTCAGTGTGGTCTACAATGTTTTCCTCCTCTGCTTGTGCTTTGTCTTGCTGTGGCTGTGTGAACTCATATAGGGGGAATTTGGTCTTCATATGACCTCTTTCCCCGCTTATGTAGCAATTTGGTTTCCTTCCCTCGACTACAACATTTAACGTTCTCTCATCCTCCACTTCTATCTGGTAGGGAATTCTTTCTATGTCCTCGAATGTGGCAAAAAGCCACATTTCGAGTCGAAATCCCCACCTTTTATGCACTTTTGATTTCGCCACTGGTCCCAATTCCAGCTCCTCCTTTGTTACAGCCAGCACCGTTGCAACCAACCACTCTGGTTTAATTTCTGGTGGAACTCTGGGAATACGTATTCTCACACTTTTTCTTCCTCTATAACTTGGTAGTAATGCTATTTTTGTACTTCTTAAAATGTTGGTCACATGCTTGGTTGCCTCTTCTATAGTGGCGAACCTCATCTCTACCGTAGCGAACTTTCTTCCTCTGCTGATGTACGTGGCTTCATTCACAATTTCACCCAGGCACTCCTCGATTTCCTCTTCCGTCACCATTTCAATTTTACAGGTTTCGACAGCCTGTGTACGATACACAACCGTCCTCAGAATTTTGTCTTCTTTAGTCTCTTTTGGGGGGCACAATTTGTATGAGTCAACTTCTATCAAATTCCTGCTTCTGGTCACCTCCTCCATATCCAACTTGATTAACTTGGTTTCTAGCGGCACTGGCTTCCTCACCGCAGTGGCCTTGGCGTAGCTCTCCATACTGGAGACACTACCACTTGCCATAGCTGGGAAAAAACGCAGCAGCTCGCGTGAAACGTAACCGTAATAGTTCCACAAAAATCACAATTATTTACCGAGACAGTTTTCACAAAGTAACACAACAGTATTCACAATAATTCACAGAGCCGTTATACCGCTAAGAATTTCGCCCGGCGTGCTAACATTTCTGCCAGCTCGCCGCCTTAAAGCGTGTAAATACAATATTACATACTGGACAGCGTAGAAAAGTTTACATTTCTTCAAAAGATGAATTACTTGTAGAAAAACAACATTTAAATTAGATGTAAGCTTTTCTTTACGTAGTGAACATTAAATAGCGAACCAGAAATATAATTATATGACAAGGAAAAGTCAATATTAATCAATGATTAATATTGGTTTCAAATTTTGGCACAAGGCCAGCAATACCGGAGTGGGTGGGCAGTAAGACGATTACATGATTCTAGTACTTAACTAGTACTTATTTTATCGACCCTGAAAAGGATAAAAGGTAAAATCGACCTCGGCGAAATTTGAAGTCAATAATTAATGTTATGGTAGTGATTTAAAACAGTGAACTGGCGGAATCGTTAGCACACGGGCGAAATGCTTAACGACACTTCGTTCATCTTCGCGTTCTGAGTTCAAATTCCACCAATATCGAGTTTGCCTTTCATCCTTTCGAGGTCGATAAAATAAGCACCAGTTGATACTGGGATCGATGTAATCCGCTTGGCCTCTTCCCCATCCCTCGAAATTTCTGGCCTTGTGCCAAAATTTGAAACTAATATTATGTTATTCACTTCAGCAAGCACGGGAGATAACTCCGAACGTGTTTCAGTAATATTAGCTTTCACCAGCGTTTTATTAATTCTCTTTCAATGGACTTGCTAAAGTTGTGATAACAGGATCATTAAGAAAAGGCGCAACATCGTATTTTGTGTCACCGTAGAAAAACAGAATAAATTATTCAAAGGAGTTATTAGGAGTTTCCATACATCTCGTTAATATTTATGGACATCATTTTCTGTTTCAGAGTAATTATTGTTTTTATAGTCTTTCATTATATATATATATTATATGCCTATAGTATTATATTACATTGTGTGCATTGTTCTGTCGTATCTTTTATTAAATTTATTAAAATTTATTAAATTATATATTATCATTGTATGCCTTTCATCGTGTATGCTGTTATTGTTACAATGGATTATTACCGTACTTAATATATTATAAGTATTTTATCATATATGTGTGTCACTTTTAAATAAAAGTAATATTATTACAACTTAGACCATAAAAAAATATTTCATTGCTAAATTAATAAAACGACAACCCTTTCTCTAACCTTCCCCAAACAATATATATATATATGATGACCTTTCCTTGCAAAGGCTGGTTTATAAAACAATGTCTGAAATATACTGTATTCCTGAACAATTACTTTATACATAACAATAATTTATTCACAAAGCTGACAGAGTACCAGTTATTTGCACACTCCCCCACACAACCCCCACTTTTATTCACATGCTCATGTACACGTTATCTCCCCCCCACCAAGTTTTAGATTACAGAAAAATAAAACGTTCTTCATCTAGGGGTGTAGAATTACCTCTTGACCACTATTGTTCCAAGGTCTACTCTGACCCAAAGTAGTAGCACCTATTAGTAGCATCTCTCAGCTATGGGTTACGCTGAGGTCAACTTTGCCTTTCACTCTTCTGGGATTGATAAAATAAAGTATCGATTAAGTACAGGGATCAATGTAATCGACTAGCACCTTTCCCCAAACAATATATATATATGATGACCTTTCCTTGCAAAGGCTGGTTTATAAAACAATGTCTGAAATATACTGTATTCCTGAACAATTACTTTATACATAACAATAATTTATTCACAAAGCTGACAGAGTACCAGTTATTTGCACACTCCCCCACACAACCCCCACTTTTATTCACATGCTCATGTACACGTTATCTCCCCCCCCCCCCACCAAGTTTTAGATTACAGAAAAATAAAACGTTCTTCATCTAAAAAGGAAAGATCTCAATCAACACGCAGTAATCACCAGTTCGGTATTGACCTGTATCTATCCTACTCACCTTTCTCTTCTATCGTCGTCATCACAATATCTGTCCACTTTATCCTGAGTATGACTTTAAACTGATTCGGGAGTGTCAGGGTTTCGAGGGGTGTAGAATTACCTCTTGACCACTATTGTTCCAAGGTCTACTCTGACCCAAAGTAGTAGCACCTATTAGTAGCATCTCTCAGCTATGGGTTACGCTGAGGTCAACTTTGCCTTTCACTCTTCTGGGATTGATAAAATAAAGTATCGATTAAGTACAGGGATCAATGTAATCGACTAGCACCTTTCCCCTAAAAGGTTCGGGCCTTGTGTCAAAAGTAGAAGGATTATTAAATTAATGTGAGGCAGCGAGTTGATAGAATCATAAGTGTCGGAAGAAATACTTTGCGGCATTTCTTCTGGCTCCTTACCTTCCGAGTTCAAACTTCGCCAAGGTCAGCTTTGCCGTTTATTCTTCAGAGGTCGATAAAATAAAATACCTGTAAAGCACTGGCGTATATGGTATCGACTAATCGTCTCCCTATAAATTTTCTGATTTGTGTCTAAATTAGAAAGCATTATGAAATTAATCTTAGATTTGATGCAGAAAAAAATGTTGAATAAACACTTAGACGGTCATAGCGCTACGATTAATAAACAAATATTTAATCTCGTTTCAAGATAAAACCTCGTTGTTCATCATACACACATGAATACACACGCACAGCACAAACACAATTGCATACCTGCATACCAGGTAACGAATAGAATATATATATATATATACATATATATATATATATATATATATATATATATATATATATTCATGAAGATATATGTATACACACAGACTGACATATATTTACAAATATATATATATATATAAATTGTAAATGCAAAAATAAAACCAAAAACACCATATATATATATATATATACATACATATATATATATATATATATATATATATATATGTATGTATATATATATATTCATGTGTATATATATTCATGTATACACACACATAGACATATATATTCACAAACATGTATATATATATATATATATGCATATATATCACCTTATATTTATATGTTATGTAGTATGAATTACGATTCCGAAACTATTAGAGTATTTTAATGGAAGATCAGGTTAGTGCTAGGCGGTGAATACCAATCTCCAATCTGATACTGCAGAGATTTGGTAACTTAGATATTTTCAACTGAACAAATAAGATTTGTGAGCCTACTTCATCCTTCCGCTTCACTGACGAGTGCACGCTTGCATGAAACCAGACATCTTACGACTAGAAAAGAAATGTTTATATTTCTATCAACATTTTATATATCTATGTTTTACATGTATATTGAATAGCATATCTTATATGCGCTTGACATCATTATACACGCGTGTGCACACGCACGCACGCACGCACGCACGCACCCACACACACACACAACCACACACACACACACACAAACACGTTCACACATACAAGTATGCACACATATAAAAGAAATATGTGTGTGTGTGTGTGTACCTGTGCAAAAACATGGATTTATGAACATTCATTGAAAACACGTTGGTTGAATGCATATTGCTCAAAACATACTCGTTGAAGAAAAGGTTGAATATTCGTCAGAATTTAAATATATGATTTCTCTCTATAGCACCAGTGGCATGAGAAGTGGGGAATTGCAAGTAGAGGCAGCTATTAAGTCTTCTACAAAAAAAAAAAAAAAATGAAATTGCGTAGTCGATAACATCGACTTCAGTTCTCATCTGTTACTTATTTTATCGACTCTGAAAGAATAAAAGGCAAAATCAAACTCGGCGACATCTGAACTCAGAACGTATTAGACAGACAAAATTCCGCTCAGTATTTTGTCCAGTGGGTTAACGATTCTGCTAGCTCACTGCCTTAATAATAATAATAATAATGATAATAATAATAATAATAATAATAATAATAATAATAATAATAATAATAATGATGATGATGATGATGATGATGATGATTTCTTTATTGACCACAAACGGTTTACATAAAAAGACAAAACATGGACAACACAGGACAAATACAATGTGGGGTTACATGAAAGTCGTGTAAGCAATGAAACAAAAAAAAAAATCATTTATTGAATATAACAACAAAATTCCACAAAAAGGAGACCTAGAACTGCTCTGAAAACCCCACAAGTCCACAACAGTCCTGACCACCAGGATAAGATCCCTTTCCGCTTTGTCTACAGTCGCATGCTTGGAGTAGGCTCATTCATTCGGGCCATTTTTGCAACATTAACCCATCTTTTAACAAAATTGCTGGGGAGCAGAACTTCCATTTCCACCCTGACTTTCATTTTCAAGTGAAATTTGAAGAAGTTGGTGAGGGCTTGGCTAAAGTGGAATGTATCTGTCTTTCAACCTGGTCCACCACACAACCTCTTTCGCTAAGGCCACCAGGCAAAGAAAAACGGCCTGCCTTTCATGGCCAAAGGAAGGCGGCGGGACTATCTCCACAATGGACTTAGCTGACAGATGGATTCATCCTACACGCGACAACAGGTGTTCAACATAAACCCACAAGTCAGAAATACTCGCGGATTGGACAAGAGCATGCAGAACGGTTTCGTCGCTCTTCACGCATCTCGGGCAAACTCGGCTGACTGCACTTCTGTGCCTGTAGAGCTTATCTCGAACAGGTAGTGCGCCCCAGTTGCACGGCCAGGCTAAGGATTTCTTGAAATTATCCACAGGCCCCGACTCGAAAATTCTCCGGAACATATGTGTCACATGAGGTGGAGGTTGTTGTGGATGGATCTGCTTGGGATGGCGCATGTTTGCACATCAGCAATCAGATCTGGGATCTGTTGTGCGGTTGCAAAATCCGCATGCAATAAGATTTCCATCCCAGTACCGTTTTGTATTTCTTTTTTGTGTTACTTTGTTTCAAGAATTTTACATCTCTCTTCTATACTGTACAATACGGCCGCAACCAGTTGGGAGATATTCATTTCTTGTGGCACCTCCGCTACCTTCACTTTGACAACTCTTCGACGGAGTTTCGTGGTAGTCACATGTAATTCCTCGGTCTTCAGGGTTGTCGTGACATTTTCTTTGGCCAGTTGTTCACTTGAGGATTTCACCTCTACTGTGCCAAAGCTGTAATTGCACCCCTTTTTGTGTGTGTAATAATTGCCACGTGTGACATAAGACTTTTGGTTCCATACAGATCTCAGACATTTTTCGACCTGAGCCTGCGTGACTCTTTCTATCTTGCGCATTTTTAATGATATACCTCTGCATATCATTGTCCTTCTCCGTGTCTCTTCCTGCACCTCCCCTGGTGTGTTCAGGTGGATTGTCCTGCCAGTTCTTATTAGATGCATTTTTGCTCTAGCCAACGCAGTTTCTGATAATTTTTATTTCTTCCATCGTGCGGAGTCGGACACTAGCAAAATCCTCTGGGATTTCCCAATCCAAACAGATCAGGTGCTAGATCATAACAGACCGGACCTAGTGGTTGAGGGCAAGGTGCACCACATATGCTATATAGTTGATGTTGCATTCCACTTTGACCCACGAATAGTCGGTCGTCGAAAGGCGAAAAGATAAATAGATACAACCCTCCTAAGTACGAAATAGTCCGGCTATGGAAAATGAAGAAGGTGACGATAGTGCCAATTATTGTTGGGTCCTTGGGAACATTATCAGAAGGCATCAAGAGGAATATAAAGGAAATTAGGATAGAGTGCCTAGTAGAACTGTTACAAAAGGTTTGCCTCCTTGGCAGGAAAGTATTAGATAGCTGAAAAGAGCGAATACCATGGAACCGGAGGCTGCAGGCAGTAATCCCGCTACTCATGTAAACTCCAGGAGCGGCAACAAGACCTGTGGTAAAGAGGAAAAAAAAATCTTTCCAATACAGGCACAAGGCCTGAATCTTAGGGTAGTATGTAAAAAATGCTGTGGAACCATTGTAGATGCATGTGAAGACGTCTGGAATCATCAAAACTGTTGAGAAAGAGAAATTTGAAGAGAAAAAAAGCATGTAAAAAGAAATGGCATTGAAAGGAAAAAATGTACCGCCAGTTTGCAAAAGATACGTGTACAAAGACATATACAGAAGACCGATGGTTTTGGATATGGTGGAGTGACTTGAAAATAGAAACAGAAGCAAATATATACGCGGCACGGGAGCAAGTATTGAGAACGAATTATGTGAAGTGTAGGATTAATAAAACAATTGTTGTTGGCATCCTTTTGTCTCGGGAGACAATGGAGTTGCGCATATCTGGTTTTTACTCCAGTTTTACGCAGGCCTGGGCTAGATGTAAGAAAATCCTGGTCAGCCCAATCGTCAGGATTCCTCTCTCGACCTTGCTGAGAGAGAGTAGTCCAAAGAAGTGCAGAACATTACGTTTGGCACCAGCATGGTTGCAGGAGCTGCCGGAAGAACGTCGAGTCGAACACTAAACCGCCTACGGGGCTCCACTCCGGATTTCTTTGAAGGTTTCTCCTTTCCGTAACCATGGATAGGGGCCCATAGCGGGTACTGTCGGCTGGAACCAGCTGAGCCCGGGATTTATGTCAGGGAGGGTCGTCACTCCCTGAAGTAGTGAAGAAAATCGTTACCCACTACCTATAAACAACTGAGAACGACAAATTGCAGAATGTCTGGTGAGAGGAATGAAAGTGTAGCACATTGTTTGTGAATGCCCGAAATTGGCACAGAGTGAATACAAAAGGAGACATGACAATGTAACAAGAAGAATCCAATGGGAGCTTTGTGGAAATTATGGGCTATAAACATCAAAGACGTCGTATGACGAAATCGAAGAATGATTCAGTGTAACCGCCAGATTAAACATCGGAGATCTGACATTGCTGTAGTGAACAAAAAAGAAAAAAAAACATGCCTGTTAACTGATATAGCAAGTCCTGGTGACAGCATGATTGAAGAGAAAGAAGAAGAAAGGAAATACGCAGGTTGTGGGCAATGAAAAAAGTGAGCGTAATGCCAGTAGCAATTGGTGCACTTGGGAGCATCAGTATCCAACTACTAACGTGGCTCAAAAAGATTGGAACGGATGTAAAGATAGAACACCTATAAAAATCACCATTGCTTGGAATTGCAATAGTCCTTCGCAGAGTTCTTGAAGCATGATCAGTAAACAAGTGTCACCTTAGTATGCTAGCTGTGAGCAGCTGACATTTTCATCATACCCATCAAAATCAAGCTTAGATACATATGCATATATAAATAAAATAGAGCCGGAGTGAGAGGTGAAAGTAGAGGAGATAAATGGCAAAAACTGCGTCGTATGAATGAGAAAGGAAGTGAATAACGAAAAAAGAAGTGAAAAAGCCGATAAACGGCGTTTGATGCGTGAGTATATGTATGTGTAAACGAGAGGTATGTTTGTGCGCGCGCGCGCACGTGTGTGTATGTGTGTGTGCGTGTGTACAATGGAATTGAGATGATAATGTTCAACGCTGAAAATGTGTGAGTATATGTGTGTATGCGTGTGCGTGTACAAGGGAACTATGTGAAACTTTACATATACATGTAAATAAAATATTTAAAAAATAATCCAGAATCGTTGCTCGCTACCGGATCGATCCCAAAATCTAATCAGTTCGTGCCAGTCATGAGGCCAAACACCCCTGAAAGTTTTATCCGAATCCATCCACGGACAAACAAATAAACAAATAAACAAATACGACTGAAAACAATACATCCGCCTTCGCTAAGGCAGAGGTAATAAACCTCCACTGGCTACTATGCTGTAAGTAAGGATATGATGTTACGGGTGCTTGGTACCAAAATACACTGGAAAATATAATGGACGAAAAGGGGAAGGCATATTGCGTAAAGGCATATTGCGTAAAGGCATATTGCGTAAAGGCATATTGCGTAAAGGCATATTGCGTAAAGGCATATTGCGTAAAGGCATATTGCGTAAAGGCATATTGCGTAAAGGCATATTGCGTAATGTACTGTCTGTCTGAGGTCTTTGTTGTGACTTGAGAAACAGTACAAATATCTTGTATACTCTACGACGTCTATAATAACCACAAACAACAACAACAACAACAACAACAATAATAATTATAATAATTATATGACTGTCCCAATCGATATAAATGTATTTGTCAAGACCTACCAAAAACTGAGCAAGCAAAGATCTTGAAATAGAAATTGGTAAAATGTGGAACCTCAAGACTAAAGCAATACCTGTTGTCATAGGTGCCCTAGGAATGATAGAAAAATGGGCTGATTCCTACCGAGCTCAGATACCAGGAAACCCACAAAATGGCAGAAATTTAAAAGATAGTGCTCATGAGAACTGCCCATATCCTACGTAAAATATTGTCTATGTAATCTTAAATTTTAAAGCAAACTCATAATTTTCTTAAGTTTTTCTTAAATATTCTCTAGAACAATACTACGTGCGAAGCCAAGTATATGATATCTAGGCATAACACCAACATGAACTTCTAACTTGTCTCTTGAGGTCCCTGGGTGAGACTTGGAGCCAACTTTATACAAATACAAAGCAAAAGTCAAATAAATAATAATGATAATAATAATGATGATGGTGATGATGATGATGATGATGATGATGATGATAATTATAATTATTATTATTATTATTATTATTATTATTATTATTATTATTATTATTATTATTATTATTATTATTATTATTATTATTATTTTATGTTTGACTTTTGTTTTGCATTTGTACAAGTTGGATCCAAGTCTCACCCAGAGACCTCAAGAGACAACAAGTTAGAAGTTCATGTAGGTGTTATGCCTAGGGTACCATATATTTGGATTTGTACAGTTTTGTTCAAGTGAATGTTTAAGAAACCATAAGAAAATTATGTTTGCTTTAAAATTTGAGATCACATAGACAGTATTTTACGTAGGATATGGGCAGTTCCCATGAGCACTATCTTTTGGACTTCAGCCATTTTGGGGTTTCCTGGTATCTGAGCTAGGTAGTAATCAGCCCGTTTCGCTGATTACTATTATTATTATTATTATTATCATTATTATTATTATTATTATTATTATTATTATTATTATTATTATTATTATTGAGTAAGAGAGCAGTGCATGCCATCAAAGTGACACTGGGGTAAAATATACGAAGCCCATTATACCCATCATGACTACCTGTCTGGTATTGAGCAGAATATTTGTTGTAGCCCATCTTTTATACCAAGACAAAACAATGTACATGATAACACTTCCAATCAATTAAGACCAGAAACCATGAGAGCCACGGCTTGGTACTGCACCCGGGCATTTATTATTATTATTATATTATTATTATTATTATTATTATTATTATTATTATTATTATTATTATTATTATTATTATTTTATGTTTGACTTTTGCTTTGCATTTGTACAAGTTGGATCCAAGTCTCACCCAGAGACCTCAAGAGACAACAAGCTAGAAGTTCATGTAGGTGTTATGCCTAGGGCACCATATGTTTGGATTTGTACATAGTGTTGTTCTAGAGAATGTCTAAGAAACCATAAGAAAATTATGTGTTTGTTTTAAAATTTGAGATCACATAGACAGTATTTTACGTAGGATATGGGCAGTTCCCATGAGCACTATCTTTTGAACTTCAGCCACTTTGGGGTTTCCTGGTATCTGAGCTAGGTAGTAATCAGCCCGTTTCGCTGTCATTCCCAGGGCACCTATGGCAATAGGTATTGTTTTAGTCTTATTATTATTATTATTATTATTATTATTATTATTATTATTATTATTATTTAGAATACTCCATCCAAAATCTGGCATAAAAATATTACATATGCCACAAAATGAAGATGATAGAAGCCTTATATAACTAGAAAACTACTATAATTACCCATCATAAAACTACAAAAGTATTTCATTCAGAATTAAGGAAAATTGAGAGCATTAACTACAAACATGAGCAAAAGAGAACACCTGATTTTGTCTTCAAGGAAGCCGAAAAATACAATGAAAAGGCCAGAATAATTGGTAGGTGTGAAGGAAAGGAAGAAAATAGAAGAACTATAAAGCAACTAAAATCTAAAGCGAAAACTGGAACTACAGAACACCATGATAAAATGATAGGAAGAAAACCCCTTACATGGCAAATACTGGAATAAGCCGAATAGGATGAAAGGTCAATGGAAAATCTTCAACACTAGATGAGAAGACATTGAAATTCTCTTAATTGCAGTACAGGATCATAGCTTCCTTACTAGAAGCCACTAAAAAGCTCATAACGATGCTGAATATTGTAACTTCAGAATATGTGATGAGGAAGAAGCAATAAATCATATTGACTCTGGTTTCCCAGTTTTGGTCAAGAAAATATATATCCCCGTGCTTAATACTATGGAATGCTAACAGAAGAGAAATGGCATAGTTATGTATATACTAGAAAAGGTCTTAGAAAATAAATGACAAAGTAATTATACTCTGTGATATGCTAATACTCACTGATAGAGAGATCAACGCTAATCGACCAGCCATTGTTATCAAGAGAGAGAGACACACAGAGGGAAAAAAGCCCCTAAAAAAATAGTAAAAAACACAGCAAAAATAACTATCGAAATACAAAGAGATTGAAATAACCCGAACGGTGGGGCCTGAAAACAGAAACAATCCCCATAATAATAGGTGCTTTGGGAATGAGAAAAACGAAAACATGCCGACAACTACCGAAACCCCCAAGTCTTACCAATGTATATACCATACAGAAAATAACACAGCGAGGCAATGCACACATCTTATGCAGGGCACTTTCAATACAGTGAAAATAACGAAACCAAAACAAACCACAGCACATACTCAAGACACGGTCGGTAGTGTGATAAAAGAGCGCAATAAAAACATGACCACCGGATAATAATAAGGAAGAAGATGATGGTAATAATAATCCCTTCTACTAAAGGCACAAGGCCTGAAATTTTGGGGGAGGAGACTAGTCGATTATATCGACCCCAGTGTTTCACTGATACTTAATTTATCGACTCCGAAAGGATGAAAGACAAACTTAATCTCAGCGGAATTTGAGCTCAGAATGTAAAGACAAATGAAATACCGCTACGCATTTTGCCCGATGTGCTAACGATTCTGCCAGCTCATCTTATTAATAATGATAATAATGATATAAAATGCTTCGATCGAGAAAGCTGAAGTGAAGTATGTCACTCCGATTTTATCGAAATTGAGGATTTAAAGAAGCAACTAATATATACATAGATCTATCTATCTATCTATCTAAGCACACACATAACCATACATGCGCGCATACACAAATATCTTTAAATACATACATACATACAGATATACATACACACACACATATGTGTATATATATATATATATATATATATATATATATATATATATATATATATATATGTATATATAATTGAATTTATGTTATTATATTAAGTGGTTTCATTCTTGCTTGGCGTGCCAAAGTGCACGAAGGCCCCAGAATGTTAAAATATACATTCCATATACATATAAACACACACACACACACACACACACACACACACACACACACACACACACACACACACAAATGCATACACACACTCACAAACAGCCTTTCCCCCTACATATACTCACATTCACAAAGACACTCAAACCTACAAACTAAAGCTACAAAACATTATAACGATATTTTCTTATGCTGATGTCAATTCAAAAAACGTAAACAGGTTTGCTTTATTGTTTTCCCTCTTTTTTGTTTTAATCATATCACCCACGCACGAATACTCACTCTTTCACCCACTCATGTTTATAGACTGCCTGTTCATATCTAGCTGACTCATGCATAATAATAAATGATAAAAATCTAGTTATTCCTGAATACGATAACTAATTTAACATTTTTTATACTCGGCATACAGCCAATGTTTACAAGAGAATGGCTACCATCCATTAATTTGTCTCCAGTATATTATTGACGTGTTTTTTTTTTATCGACCCTAATGAGATAAAATGCAAAGTTAATCCCAGTAGAATTTGAATATAGACAATATGGGAGAGAGGGTATGCTAATCTCTATAATGCATTTAGTTCAACGTTTTACTCGTCCCTATCTTATCGTTTCTTTATATAGAAATTGCTTGACATTTTCTGATTAGAGGTATTTATAAACAAATGACTAACTTTAATGACTCGAGAGGAACATCGTTGTGATGTTAATGCCTTTCTGATATCATTTGTTAGTAAAAATCTACGTGAAGTGCAGTAACTGAGACCGAGAACCGGTTGTTCGGGCTTTATTCACATTGTTATATTTTTACAGATGTTGGTACTAAAAGGGACCCCGGCATTGTCGGCTTCTCCTAAAAAAATGGGATCCTGTTGGTTTTTGGCTACAACGACAATTAGTGTCTGAACAGGGGAAGAAAAGAAAAATTTTGACTCTTTAGAATGTATTTGATAGGATAAGATGTTCGTGAGGAACACCTCGAGCTGAGGAGCATTTTTCACAGTTAATTTTCTCGCTTCGGTCAGAAACCCAGGAAATTCCGCGTGCATAGCGCAAAGGAGAGAAAGTGGACTAAATGTCAGCCGTTAAAACAGAAGATTATTTTTCGCTCCGTTTACTGTTGTAGCTCTTGTGTCCTTGGTCACTGGACTACTGCTCTTCTCCATCAAATTGAAATGAAGGCATCACGTCCGAAGGAAAATGATCTATTGCTGTAGAGTGGCGAACGCAGCGAGTGTCGCTGGCTGTTCTCTGCAGCAACGCTGTTGACAACAGCTTGTTTGCAAAGTATGGATGAGATATGGTGTTCAGTTGAAGGAGTAAAGTTAGTTTGCTTTTGTTTTTTGTGTGTGCATGTATTTTTGAGAATAAAATATAGTTTCGTTTTTTTCTTCATAGTTAAGTATCTGTCAAGCTCCATGCATTTGTGGCAAGCATTGCTTTACTACAGTGTTGGCGATATTCAATAGTTTGACCAATTTCCAGTAAGAATTTTCAGTAAACTATTTCATGTATTCATTTAAAGTAATTTTTCTGTAATCATTCATTCATAAACATTTTCATTTATAACTCAGACATGCCATCTGCATGAACAAATTGTTAAATTAGTTTTAGCAAGTTTAAAGTAGGAATATTTAAAGCGCTAACTAAAAATAATTATACGGTGAGATAAAAACAATATTAGTAAATAACGTATATTATGTTAACTTTTCAGCAATACAGGACACCTTTCGATATTATCATGACCTCATCAGTGAATCAGCATGCACAGACTTCAGCGAATTCGCCAAAGTAACAATACAAGAATAATCGAGTAGATACACTAGATTTTATAATGGTTGAGCAGTAAAATAGAATTATTTAGAAAGTAGATATCTTAGAGATATTGTAAGAAAAACAAATCTAAGCTAGTGCTAACATATTTAATACAGAAAACTTTAAGTTGAAATAATTATGCAACGCGGAAAAGAAAGTAATGTTATGATTTAACTGATCATCAATTAATGATGCAACAAGTTGTATAAACCATCAGTACTATGGATTATCCCCCACCTGTTTTGAATCGGTTACACTATTAACTAAGCACAACAACAATAAGAGCAACAACAGCACGTCGACGACGATGTTGACAACAACTAGTTAAATGTGTGCTGTATTCTAGATTAGGCAACACGAGATTTTTGAAATGATTTCTTAGCTATAACAACATTTAAAACGAAGACAACATTGAAGAATATTTTGTCAGTAATATGAATTAGTATGAAAACAGGTTAAACTTGAAATTACATTTGTATTATAAGTAATAAACGATCACCAGAAGTGCTGTATCGATAGTTCAAGTTATTTTTATCGGTGCTAGGACAATTCGTCCCCAGTTATTTCGTCGTCGGTTAATTTGTCCTCGGTCAATTAGTCGCTGATCAATTTATCCCCAGGTCAATTCGTCGCTGGCTAATTCGTCTCAAAATACTCTTAAATGTGATTTTCGAGGGAAAGTTCAGAACAATCATTTTAGAATTAAAATTGTCGTTGAACAGTTTTACATATATTTTTTCCTTTCTTTAACACATCCTTGCCCCTCTCTTAAGTATCTGCGCCGAACAGTTTACGAGCAAAGATTTTCAAGTAAATCGAATTAAATTTATTCAATACGTCTCCCCATCAACATGACTACCAGCAAGATCATAACTTTAGAGAAAGGAAACAATCAAAGTGGTCGATCAAGAAAAATAACTAGAATGCAGATGGATTGAAGATATACTGGAGGTGCGAAAATCTTGTGTGCAAGGCGAGACTTCAAACAGATGAAAGTTATAAAGAGCTTAAGAAGATTGGGATTCATAATCACGCTTCAACTGCTGCAGAAGTAAATACAAGGATAATAGTTTCAAATAATAAAGTAACGTCATCTCGTGATGCCCCTCGCTCAATTATGGCAAGTGAAGTTCAGAATTTAAATGACTGTACATTGTCGCATGTACCTCCGTTTGCACATCTTAATAAGAATATTAGACGTTGGAGGCAAGCTGCTTCCAACTATCCTGCCACCCCACTTACAAATGTTGGGCTTTCCATTCACAGTGAACACTGCTACCTTGACAATGATGAAACGTTTTTACGGTATGACAGCAGGATGGAATATTCAAAACGAATACTAATATTTGCAAGTGACGAAGCACTTCGACAGTTAAAACAGCACAAGAACTGGGCGGCAGAAGGAACATTTTAGCGTTGCTCGAGTATAGTTTTTCAGTTATATATATTTCACATACAAATTGATAATTTTAACCCCATGTTTGTTCGCATTGCTCTCTGACAAAAGTCAAGAGACATATAGTAGTTTTTGCCAAAATAAATTAATTACTGTAGAATGAGGGATCTGATAATATAATTATTGATTTCGAAAAAGCAGCCCATAACAGATTTCTGGAATCGTTTCCTGGGACGAATTTGGCATGCTGCTTGTTTCATTCAGAACAAAATGTGTACAAGCATGTGCAAATAGGACTAAAATACTGATACCACGACGATGACAGTTTTAGTCTAAAAATGCGGTGATTTTTGCCCTTGCCTTCCTGCCGGTTGATGATATTGTAGATAGATATGAACAACTTGTAGATGATGATGATGATATTCCACAGTCAGTTGTATCCTATTTTGAAAATAATCATATAGGACCACATAGAGCAGTGCTTCCTAACCTGGAGTCTGCAGACCCCTGGTGGTTCGCAAAGGTAGTACAGGGGGTCCGTGAACTAAATTCAAAATTTCATATATATATATATATATATATATATATATATATATATATATATATATACAGAAGGATAAGCATATTAAAAGGTGTCCGAAGGAAAACTCATTTAAATAAAAGGGTTGGGAACTGCTGTTGGGAACCACTGTGAAAAGGATGGGAATCACTGATCTAGAGGAAGAGGACAGAGGAGGCGACGCCTTGAACCTCCATTTCTATTACCCATATGGAATGTTTGGGATAGATGTATGGTGGGGATTGCTCGTACTACAAATAGTTTAGAAGCCTACTACAATGCGCTGAAAAATACGGTGAATATTAGTCATCCAAATATTTGGAAACTTATTGATGTGATTAAATGTGAGGAAAGGTTTGCCAGTACCAAAATGCAGAAGTTTATACAAGAAGAACCAAGCCAAAAGAAAAAGTACAGAGATATGAACCTGTGTTTAGAAAATGTCACGGAAAATATGATCCAAACCAAAAGATTATTTTTCTAAAAGCAATTGCATACAATCTTAAATTTTAGGAAAAAATTATGTAATACAGCGACGAATTGACTGACAACGAATTGACTAGCGACGAATTGACTGGGAACAAATTAAACGACGACAAATAACCGTCGACGAATTGACCGGACACCATTTTTATCGATGCTGATTTCGTAAGTTTCTGTAGATATTTTTGCCGCTATTCATTTCTAGAAAAGTCTTGTATTTTTATCCACAACTCATCAACAAGGGAGCTTTTAAAATTTCCCATAGATAATTTTGACTCTACTCATTTACATAAATGTCATTTATTTTTATTCACTGTGAGACATGTGAACATCCATTGCTTGCCATGTGCATCACATATGATACACAAGATATGTAGATATGTTTTCCTGGTGTCTATGAGTAAAATGGACTTTATGAAAGGAAAGTTTTGTATTATTCAGAAAGTATGAACCTATTGAGGAAAGCTTGGATAAAGTGTCTAATGAAGAAGTGATGACCTGGGCTGCGGTAAATAGGAAACTGCTTCGTGAGATGAGGGCCAAGCAACTAAGGTTTCTTGGTCATCGGATGATGTAACAGGGCCTGGAAAATGTAGCGATAACCGGAAAGATTGAAAGGAAAAGGAGCAGGGGAAGGGGAAGAATGATGTGGATGTCAAGCTTGGCGAACTGGTTGGAAGAAAGAAACATTAAACATCAGGGAGTGGAACTATTACAGAAAACAGGGAACAGAGTATTGTGGCAGAACTGGAACGCCATTGTCCTACATTCTGGACAGGACACATAAAGAAAGAAAAGGCGACGAAACTAGGGCTCAGTAAAGTCTGAAAACAAGCATGGACATTTAGGACAAAATAATTTCCTTAGGCAAATGGTTAAATATCATTAGCGTTACTCATTTTCCATGTTCCCTTAGGTATTTCATATTTTATCCTGCGTTTACGAAATATGAAGTTATTAGTTCGAATAATTATAATTACATATTTCGTGACATCCCTGTCATAATTGCAAAGATCAAGATTATAATCACACACACAACACACGCACAAATACGCATATACATATACATATATACATTCATGTGTGTACGAACACACACACCACACACACACCACACACACACACCACACACAGACACACAGAGAGACACACACAGACACACAGACACAGACACACAGACACAGACACAGACACACACACACAGACACACACACACACACACACACAGACACACAGACACACACACACACACACACACACACACACACACACACACACACACACACACACACACACACACACACACACACACAGATACCCACATATAGATGTTTGCTTACCTGACATCAGCTGCTTGAAATGCCTCATAATTGCAATCGCTGACACCGGGCTCGTCATTACCATCTAAAATAGACAGTAAATAGCACAGATCACAGAAATGAAAAACAAAAAAAAAGTATTCGATGAAAATATCAAACATATAGAGATTCAAGCTTAAACATTCACACTCACACTTGTAAGTGTGAGTAAAAACTGTGTGGAAAGCATCAATCTGAATGTAGAAAAGAGTAAGAAGATTAATGACAACACCAAGAACACCGCCATTATAAAATTTGTAAATGCTAAACTCAGCAAAATCAACGAAGAGTGGACAAGTTGTGTCACAAATGACAGTAGCTTCTTACTCGAAAATTTTATGCAGGTAAGGGCGTGGAAGGAGGTGACATAAATACGTTCTAAAAATCAGTAAGCGTCTTAATTGTGACATCAAAAATGCTGCTAGTGTGTGGAAGTTATCGGAAGTGATGGAGAGCAGAGATAACATGCAAGAGCATATTATTGGATTGCGGCTGTATTATCATCGAGTCCTAATAAGACATGAATATCACGAGACTATCCCATTTTTCCAATTTATAAACGGAGTGGAGAAGCAGCCAATCATACTGTTGGTGTAAAGCAGAAAACCTTGCTTCTACAGCTGCAGAAGTAAAGGTTACTTGAAGGACTTCAGACCAGAAGAGAAGGTAAAAGAAGGGTAACAACCAACAAAGGAAGAGGTGAAGTTGCTGCTACCGTTGTTTTACGGTTGCAGCTTTGCTATTGTTCATAATGGAAACAAATAAAAATACCTATCTTCTCTGCCACCAGCACTAAAGACTGGCGGTAACTGAGAAGCCAAAGCGTCTCATTCATCAGCACAAGACCTGCTTCAAGCAACAAGAAGCAACGCTACACTGTCGTCTTGCAACAATGACGTAAAAATAGAAACCGGAGAAGGATAGGAAACTAATAAGGAACTGATCATGAAACATGGAACAGCAAAAGGCAAACAAGAAGCTGGATACCCTTCACGAAGACGTGTAAATCTGATTGTAAAGTTTAGTTTATATGGTTGTCCGACTGGAGAAAGAAAATCTGAATTATCTGAAGAACAACGGGGATATGGCTTTTTTTGTAAAAACATTTAATTTACTTCATATTTCCTTAGTGCACTAATTTATTTTTTCACTTGCTTGCTTCCAAGTAATTTTCTAATCCTACTATTTAAACTTCGTAGTAGTTTTCTGTTTGTATCAGATACTGTTTGCTTTCTGTTATGGATAGGTGTATTTTATTTATGTCGGTCTTGGGATAATGAGCTCGGAACGCCACTAGTATTTCCAGGCTTTTCTGTCTTGGCTATTCAATTTATTACACTTTCATCTAACCATGTTGCAGCAGTAGTTTATAATCGAGATAGATTGTCTGCACACACACACACACACACACACACACACACACACACACACACACACACACACACACACACACACACACACACATAATTTTATGTCTAGTATTGAGCTCGGTCTTTAATATAAGTCTAACTATTCTGTGATACTCTTTTCTAATTTTCTCCTACATCTCTTGTATTTTATCAGTTTCAACTATTCTAAAGAATTTGTAAGATTTTTACTCGTCCAGTTCCCTCATTTCGGTGCCAGTATCTAATCGAATGATTTAACTTTTACCTAAATCGCATTTTCTTTCAGCAGCTTTGGTACACTTGATGGCTGATAGCACTGAAAAAGGATATTAGAGTAGAGGTGTCATAGTTTCGTAAAGAATTAACGTTAGAGGAATAGGAAACTAGAAAAGCACTTAATAGAGGCATAGCGATTGACGTGCTGGCGGTGAGATTGCCTCTTAATCAATTCTTCAGTGCCAGATACGAAGGTTGTGTTGTCAGAGCTAGGGCAAGTGCATTCAGTCACGAGGGATTGAAAGTTGTTGGATGGTCCAGGTGGAAGAGGTGCAACGTGGAAACAAAGCCACAATTCGCTCGGTCTTTGACGGACCAGGACGGGTTCGAGTCTAAGAGCAGCACTTTGCTGAACTGTGTGGAGCGCGCGGTATGCCATGCCTTTTGACCAGAGATGCAGAGTTCTGCAAAATGCCGATAACAACTGAAGATATATACGACACGATGACTAACTGCACAAGAGAGAAGTTTCCAGGATTCGATTGTCTGCCTTTCGAGTTTTATCTCCATATGCCAAACTTGTTCGGTGATCTCTTGGTGGATGTCTACTGCAACTGGCAACAGAACGGAGGAATCCCAGTCCTGTGAGCCGTGACGTGGTAGTGCTGCTAAGAAAGGAATCGACCAAGGGGGACCAAAGGGGACGAGATTATTTTAGGCCCGTAATTCTGCCAATCGCAGATTATAAGATTTTGGCCAAGGTGTTAGCAAAGAGGTTGGCGTTTGTCGATAAGATGGCTGTAAAACGCAGACATGCGCTATCCCAAACAGATCTATCCACGATAACCACCTCACCTGTTACATCACAGAAACGGTTGGTAAGGAACCTTGGATTGGTGGAGCCCTGATCAATTTGGATCAATCAAAAACTTTTGACAGGGTCGACCATCAATAATTGGAGACTTTCCTCGCGTTACTTATTTGCTTTATATATATACATACATACAGACGAATCCACACATACACACACACATGTATAATCAACTACACATACTTAACTTATGTGCTTTGTGTATTTGACGATAGGCTGCGATTTAGCATATTTGGCATGGTGGAGATTTCTCTCTAAAAGTCCCGGTGTTAAAACATCGGAAAATCTGTTAAAGTCTGTCATACCGGCCATGATGAAATACCACAAGGTATAGAAAATACGTATTCGCCTTTATATATTTAATCCTTTATATTGAACACTCAATATTTCATCTATTCAATAAGACATATTCCATATATTCAATAAGACATTCAATACTTTATTTCATTGTACCATCCATTTTTATTTTATATTATATATTTTATGTTATATTATATATTGTATATTCCATATTCTATATCCCACATTGGTTTTGCAGGAATATAAATAAAACATAAAAAACAGACAGTGTTGGAACTCTTTTAAACAAAATAATATATATATATATATATATATATATATATATATATATATATATATATATATATATATATATATATATATATATTCTAAGAGGTTGTGAATCCAACCAACTAAGGGATAATATCTATCCAATATAGTGCTGGTAGAATACCCAATTATTAATACACAAGTGTTTTTTTCATTGCATGGCAATTACATTACCAAGTGTAATAAATGGGTGAGGTTAAAGCGTCATTTTAACATTTATTTATAGAGCAATAAGAAAATGGAGGGGGTTAATAAGTGGTATTCATCAACTTATAGACATTATATTATGTCAATTTATTTATTTACTAAAAGGACAATTATAACAATATACATACATATATGACATATTATGCTTTACATATATAATGTATGAAATATAAAATATCAGTAATTATTAAAATATAACAAATAGCAATAGAAATTGGGATAATATCTTACAGCTGTTTCAGCCAAGAGGCAAAAATACCTCATTCTACCTTTATCCCTCCAGTGGACTGAAGTAATTAGTAGATGAAATTGAGGTACCTGGGCGTTTCTCTAGACTTTGTCATAGATTTCAGAAATTACATAATGTTAGGTTATAAATATAAATACACACATATATACATACTTTTACATATACATACATATACATAAATATAAATAAATACATATACTTACACTTAAATGTACATACATAAATGCATGTATATGCATACAAATGAATCAATTATTATTATTATTAGATGCATTATATTATTCATATTAGATGAAATATAAACAGAGGTATGAGAAAGTTATAAGAGGAGTAATATTGTAATTTATAAAATCAATACATCTTTAAATTATTTTAGTTATGCAAGAATGAAACTGTGTATACATGAGGAGCACACATATATATACACACATACACATACGTATATATACCATATATACATAAATATATATATATATATATATATATATATATATATATATATATATATATATATATATATATATGTATGCATATATACATACACATTCCCGTACAAACATACTCATAGGTACATACGTATTAGATGTGTTTAGAAGGGAGGATTAATGCAGTAGTTCGTATCATTATAATTATATAGTATAAGTTGATGATTACCACCTATTGATCCCCTCCATTTTCTTACTGCTCTCTATCTCTCTCTCTCTCTCTCTCTCTCTCTCTCTCTCTCTCTCTCTCTCTAATATATATATATATATGTATATATATATATATATATATATATATATATATATATATATATATATATATATATATATATATATATATATGTATATATATATATATATATACACACACGGCGTAAGCGTGGCTGTGTGGCATGAAGCTTGCTTCCCAACCACATGGTTCCTGGTTCAGTTCCCACTGTGTGGCACCTTGGACAAGTGTCTTCTGGTGTAGCCTCGAGCCGACCAAAGCCTTCTGAGAGGATTTGGTAGACGGAAACTAAAAGAAGCCCGTCGTATTTATATATGTGTATATATCTATATGTGTGTCTTTGTGTCTGTGTTTGTCTACCCGTCACCGCTTGACAACCGGTGTTGGTATGTTTATGTCTCCGTAACTTAGCGGTTCGGCAAAAATGACCGATAGAATAAGTACTAGACTTTAAAAAATAGGTCCTGGGGTCGATTTGTTTGACTAAAAACGCTTCAAGGCAGTGCTCCATAATGGCTGCAGTCAAATGACTGAAACAAGTAAAATAATTATATATATATATATATATATATATATATATATACACACATATATATACATATACATATATATACATGTATATATATACACACACACATACATAGATACATAGATACATATATATATATATATATATATATATATATATATATATATATATATATATACACACACACACACACACACACACACACACACACACACTGGCCAAAATAAGTTTAAGACCGATGATAACAGTTGTATTTCATCATTAATTCATTTTTAACAAAATTGAATAAAATTATTTTACTTGTTATAGTTTATGTAGAATTTTTTTCTCTTTCGAATGATATAGGCGTTATATATCTTTCTACAATTTGAATAATTTTAATGCGCAATTAATTCAAATAATTAAAAATTGTCGGCAAAATAAGTTTAAGACCGTACCAATATTATTTTGTTAAGATTGAAAATTTACGGCACAAATGATTAACGAACAAAAATTTATTGTTGGTATCTAGTTCCATAGTCATTATTTTAATTTATGGCCTTACAACGGTGGGACATGGAGTTCGACAAATGAGCACAGAAATTGTTTGGAATGTTCTGCCATATTTCTTAAATAAAATTATACAATTGGGAAAAATTTTGGTTTTTTTTAGCATGAACTCTTTTAGAAACATAATTTCATATATTTTCTATCGGATTCAAATCCGGGCTCTGAAGAGGCCACTCTATAACCACAATATTATTGCATTCAAAATATTGCATAATTTTCTGAGCCTTATGAACGGAGCAATTGTCCTGCTGGAAAATAGATCCCGGTGGCATCTGATTATTTAAATATGGCAGCACATTTTCATTTACTAATTGCAGATAGCTTACACTGTTCAGTCTGCCATCAACCTTAACAACTGGACCAACGCCTAAACTATTGAACGGGGCCCATACCATTACCCCAACCCCCGTTTTCTTGACACACTTAGGATGGAATTCTTCAGTTGGACGACGTCTGACATAAGTCTTTCCGTCTGATCCAAAGATGCAGAAGCGGGATTCGTCGCTCCAAAGAATTCTTGACCAGTCAGTCTTCGGCCGTTCATTCAATATGTCTTTTAGTAAACTTCATCCGCTTCTGCCGGTTCGTCTCAGAAATCATCGGTTTCTTTCGAGCGATCCGGCGGACAGTCCTAATTCTTTTAGTCGGTTTCTGAGAGTTTGTGGTGTAAAGCTGATGTCAATTTCATCAGATAATTGCTGTTAATATTCGTTTACCTTCAGAGAACCTATGAATTCGCCGATCCATCTGTGCTGTTGTTTTTCTCGGAACGCCTGTTCTTTGCCGATCTTTGTATTGGCCAGTGGCTTGGTAAAGCTTCCATGATTGAATACAAACCGTTTTGCTGCATCCTAATTGCTAGCTAATGTTCATGAAAGGCACATTTTGTTGACGAAGCAACACGATCTTTGATCTAGTAACTAGGCTGATACTACGACGCTTTCCCATAGCTAATTAATGTGTAACAATGCTCGATTATTAAACCAAACCGTGCAGTATCATCAGCCATATGACCGCCCAATTGGTTTAAACTTATTTTGTCGACAATTTCCAATCTTTTGAATTAATTGCGCATTAAAATTATTCGAATTGTAGAAAGATATATAACGCCTATATCAATCGAATGAGAGAAAAATTCTACAAAAAGTGTAAAAGGTAAAATAATTTTATACAGTTATGTTAAAAATATATCAAGGAAGGAATAGAACTGTCATCATCGGTCTTAAACTTATTTTGGCCAGTATATATATATATATATATATACATATATATTTACGACAGGCTTTTACACATTTTCCGTGTACCGAATTCTTACAAAAATGATTAGTCGACCCGGGGCTTTAGTTGAAGGTACTTGCCCAGGATGCCACGTGGTGGAACTGAACCGGAACTACATAACTGGGAAGCTAGCTTGTTTAACCACGCAACCATACCTGCAAGTATACAGATATTTTATTTCAAAGCTAGAAGAATTTCTTCACAATGAACTGTGAACATTTTCTAAGCATAAAGCTTTAGGAATATCGAAATAATATGCAGCAAGAAATAATTTCCAATAAAAGTCTGTGTCTATGGACTAATAACAAAGGAGAGCAGTTTTGCTGGTTTTGAGACAATTTTGGTATCTATGACAATATCCCAGTATAGCCTCAGCTACGCCAGACATGCACAGCATTGTCAGTTGCAGAACACAATATCCGTAAAATGCTGGCATTATAATAAAATGAACATAAACGAACAGGTTATACGGAAAGTGTATACAATTAAATGCACATACGTGAAGTATGAACAACTACTTATACTCCCCAAGTACACGCATACACACACACGCAGAGATACACATAGACATACACGTGCAAACGCATACAAATATGTACGGTTGTACAGAAGAAGCATGAAATACTTTTGCTGTAAGCCGACTGGGGGAGAACGGTTATAGCAACGGCAGCGTCAATAAGATCCTAGTTCTTTTTTCTATGCATTTTAACGATATATAAACAATAATTAAATAACAATATAAAGAATGCATATATATGTGTGCGTGAGCGTGTGTGTATGTGTGTGTAAATATATATATGTACATATATATATATATATACATATTTATATTATATATATATATTATACATACATTATATATACATACATATTTATATTGTATATATATATACATTGATATTATATATATATATATATATATATATATATATATATATATATATATATATATATATATATATATGTATGTATATGTATATTATATATATACATACATATATATATAATTATCTATTTATTTATTGATATTTATTTATATAATTTACTGTTCCGTTATGGATGAGATCAACCCTCCACAAAATACTCCATCCACTGACACCCCCCCCCCACACATATATATGTAAACATAAATATATCTATATCTATCTACATATATCAATATATATATGTATATATAGATACATACATGCATGTATACATACATTACATACATACATATACATATAGCAGGTATTTTACCTGTTGCGATATTGATTTTTCTAGGTTTCTTTTACGCAAATTATGTATAATAGTATTTATTTAGTATTTATAATGTTATTTTACTTGTTACATCATGTTACTCTTTGGACAAGTATACGCGAGGAAGAAAATCGAAGACAAAATTGAATTCTTTAAAATTATCTAATAAATCTGGGTATTTCGCTGTTAGCAGCCTGAAATACTTAAACCCAAGGAAATTTAAACCCAAGGAAACGAACGAGACATCACTTGCGAGCGAATATGGCTCGGTAACATGTTGCATACTTTCGTTAATTGTTTCAGGTGCCAATGTAGTCGTGAGCTGACATAGGTATCCTCTCACCTACTTCAACCCCTTGACCCAGTGGAATACCTATGATCTGACGGCTAGAGGGACAGCAAAAAACTGGAACTCGCTACAGCTGAGCTTATCGGAGTGACACGAAATAAAATGCTTTGTTCACCCCAGGAAATGAATCCGCGATCGTATGATCACGTGTCGAAAACATCAACTACTAGGCCACATCTCTCCTCATGTAATGACTCCCTATTATGAAGATCTATAAATTTATGTACAAAAATGGGAATGATATTTATAAGGCATGGAATTTCTATTGGTCCCACTAGTTAGTATTATTTATGGTTTGAAAGTGGTATAATGGCTGAATAGCGAAAGGGTTAGATAAAATGTTTCGTTATTTTGTGAATTCAACACTTCACATCCTGAGATCAAATCCCGACGAGGTCACTTTTGTCTTTTATCCTTCTGATCAATAAAATAATGTACTGATCAAGTACCAGGGTAGATGGCTTTGATTACCCACTTCTTTCAAATTGCTGGACTCATGCCTAAATTGAAAACAATTATTTATTGCATGGAAATATATCTAGATCTCTTTCAAACGAATTAAGCACATCTTGGAAAATATGTATAAAAACGATCAAGGTGAAAGTGTTCCAGTAAGTTTTACAGATCGTATTACAGTTATTATTACTGTATAAGGTAAGGCAGCGAGCAGGCATAATCGTTAGTACGCCGGGAAAAATGCCTAGCGGCATTTCGTCCGTCTTTGCGTTCTGAATTAAAATTGTGTGGAGGTCGACTTTGCCTTTCATTCATTCGGAGTTGATAAAATAAGTACCAGTGACCAGTGTTTCTCTTACTGAGTGAAAAAGTTCTATAAATGATTATAGATCCTAGTACTGTTATACTACCTAATAATGTTCCAGGAATGACTACTGACCCTAGTTATGTTATTAACACGTGAAAATGTACCAGCAACAATTACAGACCCTAGTATTATTATTATTGAGTGAAAATGTTCCAGTAATATTTATACATCATGGCATAGCTATTTCCTACAGAGTGTTTCTGTCTCTTGAAGTATGCCAATATTCCTGCATAAACCGCTGGGTATTATTCTAGTTCTATCAATTACAAATGGGACGGTGGTCACATTTATTAACTGCTATAATACTTTTCATTCAGCTGCTGAGTCGATGTAATTCCTTTTCTTTTCAACCCACTTCAATACATTACAGTCATTTTTGTATTGCTGTGAAATTTATTAATAGACTGCTGTCATATTTCGTCATGGAAAAATGACAGGCCTATTATGTGCTATTTAGTGGTCTGTCTGTATGCCAAAGTTCCATAGTATTTTTGCATTGTCGTTTGTCTAAGCTAGATGGAGATTAATATGAATATCTCAGAGCTTTTTATTAAAGAAGCTGAATTGGGTGGTCAGGTGTATGTGGAGTAGCACTGATATAATATTATCTCTTGAAATATATATCATAGGATTTAGCGCAGGACATCCTGATACAATGTGTAATATTTTGGAAAATACACCACAAAGACAAAATGTGTTATATATAATATTTAATATATAATATATAATATATAATATATAATAAAACGGCGAGCTGGTTGTATCGTTCGCAACCGCACAAAAATGCTTAATGGCATTTTGTCCATCTTTACGTTCTGATTTGGAATTCTGCTGACGTTGGCTTTGCTTTTCATCATTTCGGAGTCGATAAAATAAGTACCAGTAAAACATTGGGATCGATGTAATCGATTATATTCCCGCCCAGAAATTGCTGGCCTTGAGCCATGATAATAATAATAATAATAATTATTATTATTCTCATTATTACTTTCAAGATACTAAGCTGGCAGACACGTCGGACAAAATGCTTTGCAGCGTATCCTCTGAGTTCTAATTTTATATTGTTGCTGTTTTTTGTTTCACTTTTTACACGCCTTTTATGTAACCCCACATTGTGTTGTCCTGTACCGTCCCCAAGGCTTTTTGCGAGCCCTTAGTGGTTAATACAGAAAACATTATTGCTATTATTATTATATAAAAGAAATCATTATTATTATTATTATTATTATTATTATTAATATTATTGTTGTTGTTGTTGTTGTTTAAAGGTTAGCTTCGAACTTTTACCGTTCGGCGTACTTGTCATATTTGTTGTCGACTTTATTCATTTAAGCTGTTTATTATTTTCACTCATTTCATTTGTCTTGTCGCAGAACTGGCTAGTAATGTAGTCCACTAGTCGCTAAATTCTTTTTAGCACCCCGAGAGGCTACGTTTTAGTGTTTTAGTTTTCATTTTGAACATTTGTTTGTCTCATAATCAAGCGAGAAAGACATCCAGGAAAAAAAAAAATAACATGACAAAGAAATAATGTCAAAACTTCCGCACCCCACCCCATCACCACCACCTTCAGTGAAACAACAAGTTATCGAGGGAAAATATAAAATTTGTCTCTCATTCTAATAATCTATGACAGTAACAACGATGTTCCAGTCGCAAGAAACCTCCCCACTTCACCACCACTATCACCAATAATCCCTCTACCAATTATGTTCAAGATGGTGACGGCAACGAGAACGACGACGAAGAAAACAAATGAAAATTAGTAACAATGTTATAATGCTTTCAACTTCAGCAGCAAAAACAACATCATCATCAGCAGCAGCAGCAGGAGCAGCAGCTCTCCTGCAGCACTAAACAAACAATGAGTTAAAATTTTAAAACAAGGTCAGCAATTTTGGCGGATGGACTTAAGTCGATGACATCGAACCCCAGGGCTCAACTAATACTTATCGTATCGGCCCCAAAAGGCAGGATTTGAGTTCAGAATTGAAAGAGACTTTTGCCTGGCGCGCTGACAATTCTGTTATCTTGCCACCTCCTGTGCATATCCTTAACATGGTAATAATAGTGATAATATAAAATTGGTTTCAAATTTTGGCACTAAATCAGCGATTTCAGGGAAGTGACTAAGTCAATTACATCGTCTCCAGTTCACAACTGGTAATTATTTTATTGACTCTGAAAAAATGAAAGGCAAAGTCGACCTCGGCGGAATTTGAACTCAAAACATAAAGACGGACGAAATGCTGCTAAGTATTTTATGCAGCATGCTAACGCCTCTACCATCTCGACGCCCTTTAGTTATAATATAATTTTGATTTCAAATTTTGGCACAAGGCCAGCAAGTTCGAGGGTATAGATTAAGTCGATTACATCGACCCCTAATTCTCAGCTGGTACTTATTTTGTCGACACTGAAAGGGGATGAAAAGCAAAGTCGACCCCGGCGGCATTTGAACCAAGAACGTAAAGACGGACGAAATACCGCTAAGCATTTTGCCCGGCGTACTAACGATTCTGCTAGCTTGCCACTTTATGTGATAATATTGTTTTCTAATTTTGGCACAAGGCCAGCCGTTTTGGAAGATGGGCTAAGTCCATTACATCGATCCCAGTGCCCAACTAGTACTTATTTTATCGACCCCAAAAAGAGATGAAAGGCAAAGTCGACTCCAGCGACATTTGAATCCAGAACATAAAGGCGAACGAAATGCCTCTAAGCATTTTGACCGACGTACTAACGATCCTACCAGCTCGCCACTTTATGTGATAATATGATATTAATTTGTGAAAGCTTGCGCCGTATTGGTTAGAGTGTTCCATTTATGATCACTATACTGTGGGTTCAATTCCTGAACGAGCTGGCGCGTTGTCTCCTTCATCAATGCCTATATTTCATGTTACCTCAATAGAATCAGCTGAAAATAAGCACAAACCTTGTTGTTACAACTCTCTCTCTCTCTCTCTCTCTCTCTCTCTCTCTCTCTCTCTCTCTCTCTCTCTCTCTCTCTCTCTCTCATCCTTTACCTGCCATATCGCGGATAGTCTACTGGGTTAAAAGGTAGGAAAGTGGAGAGGGCGTCAGTGGCTCCTTGGAACAATATATGCCTCTAAAACAATTGGCGAAGCATCGCACATGTTACCTAGCCACACTTCTGAGATTTATTAAATAAAAGATCTCAGAAATAAAATAACAAAACTTGTACATTGACTCTACATCGAAAATACAGGGAACAAACAACTACACATAAAAAGTTAAGGTGCTACAAACTAATGAAAGTAATACTACAAACAAGACACAAGCACACACGCGCACGCACACACAGTATGTTTATATATAAACATATGCATACATATGTATACATACAGGGTGAGTCAAAGTAGCAGTCAATTCCTGTTTTAGAGTTGATATGCATTACTTTCGAATTGGCAGATATTTTTGACAATATATTAGTAAACTGTACTGTGATGGTAAGATCAACAAATGAAGTACTTCATCTTGTATGCTGTGCGGGCTGTGTCTAATGATTGTGTTGGGACACCAGACGTGTTATAAAGCAATTTTTGGCATGTTCTCAGCACATGAAACTAATAGTAGCACATAAAAACATATATCGTGTTTACTGAATAATATATATATATAAAATATTTCACAATATAATGAAATGAGCATATCGTATTAAACAACTAGACATGAAAAGGATAATTAACCAGAACGAAACAGAAGCAGATAGAGGGGAGAGAAAATAAAACAAAACAAATCTAAACAAACAAACAAAAGAGTAACACGAACTCAAACGTTTATTATGACAATTTAAGATGCCAAGGAAAGAATCTTGTAAATATAACACCTGCCTCTACGCACGTACGCACGCGCACGCACACACACATATATACACATACACACACACACACACACATATACATATATACGCAGGCACCAATATATACAGACACACATACATACACACACATATGTGTCTGCGTGTGTATGTGTGTGCGAACTTTAGGTTAGTTAACACATGTTTGTGACATATTTTAACAAACCTAAAGTATATACTTGAACAGTGCTTGGCACTGATATTGCTGAACACACACACACACACACACACACATACGTATATATATATATATATATATATATATATATATATATATATATATATATATATACATACGTATGTATGTATGTATAATATATACGTATGTATATATATTCTTTTATTCTTTTATTTGTTTCAGTCAGTTGACTGCGGCCATGCCGGAGCACAATCTTTACTCGAACAAATCGACCCCAGGACTTATTCTTTGTAAGCCTAGTACTTATATTGTATCGGTCTTACCGAACTACTAAGTTACGGGGACGTAAATACACCAACATCTGTTGTCAAGCGATGGTGGGGGGACAAGCAGAGAACGCAAACAGATACACACATATATACATTCGACGGGTTTCTTCCAGTTTCTGCCTACCAAATCCACTCACAAGACTTTGGTCGGCCCGAGGCTATAGTAGAAGACAATTGCCGAATGTGCTGTGCAGTGGGACTGAACCCGGAACCATGTGGTTGGTAAGCAAGCTACTTATCACACAGCCACTCTTGCACCTATATATATATTAATATTATCTATATATTAGTATTATATACATATATTATATATATGATATTTATGTAAGCACATATATATATATGTGCTTACT
>NC_142934.1:57104479-57116979 GCF_046866305.1 Octopus bimaculoides | reverse complement strand
TCATGAGCTCCATGACTCACAAGGCCGGTACTTTATTTGGTTTCCATGGTGTATAAGTTACTGAAATCAAAACGCTCACACCTATTTGAACAGGACTAATTGAACGGTCCTTTGTAGGATCAACTTCAGGAATTCATTTACAACTGAATAGACTGGAACAACGTGAAATGAGGTGTTTTCTTTAATGAAGCAAAGCATCGCCCGGTCCTGAAATCTTGGGATCATCGCCCGGTCCAAGATTTTGGGACCAGGAGTGCAACAGCCTAACCACAGTTATTCAAGAAAATATCAAGAAGCAGGGAAAAGTAGCGCTGTTAGTAAAATATGGTGATGCACAAAGAGATGTAAATGTATATCTATACTGATGAAGAAAAAAGCTAATGTTCAAATTAGAAGATAAGAACACTAACTAAAAAGTTTATATATTGATAAAAGTAGAGAAAAGATAAAAAAGATGCAAGAGTGACAGGTACAGGAAAATGTACTATAGTGGCAAATCAGAGAGAGATGTGTAGAGAGGAACGATCGCAAAGGGAGATGACTGCAATGTAGTGAAAACATTATCATCACTCCATCTGCATCCATACTATATATGGTATGGCTCTGTGATGAGAACCACATGCTTCCAGATCAGTCTCACTGCATGGCACCTTGGGCAAGTGTCTTCTATTATAACCTCGGGTCGACCGAAACCGTGTGAGTGAATTTGGCAGAAGGAAACTGAAAGAAGCCAGTCGTATATATATATATATATATATATATATATATATATATATATTCGACTTTCATATATTTATGTATGTGTGTGTGTATCTTTGTGTCTGTGTTTTCCCCCTGCCACCGCTTGGCAACCGGCGCTGGCGCGTATACGTTCCCGCAACTTAGCAGTTCGGCAAAAACACCAATAGAATAAGTCCCGAGGTCGAGTTGTTCGACTAAAACCCTTCTAGGCGGTGCCACAGCATGGCCGCAGTCAAATGACTGAAGCAAGTAAAAGAATTAAAAAATATCTATCTATCTATCTATCTATCTATCTATCTATCTATCTATCTATCTATATGTGTGAAGGCGCATACGATCGTGAGGTTGTGAGTTCGAATCCCGGACCGGGCTGCGTGTTGTGTTCTTGAGCAAGACACTTTATTTCACGCTGCTCCAGTTCACTCATCTGTAGAAATGAGTTGCGACGTCACAGATGCCAAGCTGTATCGGCTTTTGCCTCTCCCTTGGATAACACTGGTGGCGTGGAGAGGGGAGGCTGGTTTGCACGGACGACTGCTGGTCTTCCATAAACAACCTCGCCCGGACTTGTGCCTGGGAGGGTCACTTTCTAGGTGCAATCCGATGGTCAGTCATGACCGAAGGGGGTCTCTTCAGCATATGTATGTATATTATCTTTTAATTGCTTCAGTTATTTGACTGAGGCCATGTTGGGGCACCGCCTAGAAGGGTTTTAGTCGAATAACTCGACCTCACGACTTATTCTATTGGTTTCTTTTGCCGAACCGCTAAGTTATGGAAACGTATATATGCATATATATATGAGGTAAATTCTCTGCAGTTATCGTGGTAAAAAACACAATACTTGCCCACTGTTGCCCTCTATTGGATTCCTAGCTCTTTTACACCTTTTACCATAAAAGAGAATTTTTCCCCACGTAACTCCAATGAAATTGTCTAAACATATAATTCAATTAACCTAAAATTCGCTTATGCTTAAAAGCTGGTTGGTAACGAAACTGCTGAATTTCTCCCGACATGGTGGTCTAATAGCGCAAGCCAGTCAATGTTGCTGACTGTGTTTTATTTAAAGCCACGGCTTTAAATCAGGCCAGAGCCAGCCCTTTTTGGTATTTCCAATTTATAAAGTCTAAAGAGCTTGAAACGCTGCTTCTGGAAATCCGACAGAGGGCAACACTGGGCAGAGGTGGTACTTTTACACCTTTTACGATATGAGGGAATTTTTTATCCATGGTAACTGCAGTAAAATTGCCTTTAGAATTTGAAATATATCATAGACATATTTTAACTAACCTAAAGTTCGCTTATGCCAAAACACTTCTTGACGCTGATATTACAGAATATACATATATATATATATATATATATATATATATATATATATGAGAGAGAGAGAGAGAGAGAGAGAGAGAGAGAGAGAGAGAGAGAGAGAGAGAGAGAGAGTTGTGGTTTATGCTTGGAATAATAGAACACAAAGACAACTTTTTTGTTTCAAGGATGTTTGAAGGAGAGACGAAGTTTCTATACATGAACGTCAGAAGGTGGGAAGACATTGTAGGCTAACGCCCCCGCTGGAGACTGGATTTAGATAATGGCTTAAAAAGGTAAGGGAAGAGGCTGAGGCTGGCCGATGAAAAATAGCAAAACCGATGGAAAACATCTTCAAAACAAGACTGGTACACAAGACAAGACAGTCACTTAAGTCGGTCTCTACAGTTTCAGCAGACTCTGATCTGCCACAAAGACCGAAGTTAAACTTTCTAAATTTCTCGTGAACCCAACAGTTACCTTCATCAGTATCATATACAATTAATTTGACAGAATCGTTAGAGCGGCGAATAGAATGTTTCGTGATATTCGTTACGGTTCTTTGCGCTCTGATTTCAAATTACATCGAAATCAACTTTGCCTTTGATCCGTCTGGGAATGATAAATAAAGTACCAATCTGGAACATACGTATAATTCAAAAGTCAAACCTTGTTACATTACGTCATACTGATGTGGCTTAGGTAATGGTGTTAAGGTTACGCTTGTCTGTGTAACACACTCAGCCACCTATACGTTAATTTTACGACTATAAACTGAATGTTCTCTGCCGTGATCGATAAATGATCCACTACGGCTTTTAAGTGTTAAAACATTTCATCGTAACTCCTACAACCTCGCCAGTGATTCTTACTACATCCACTACATCAAAAATAAATATTACTGTGAAAATAATGTTACCAAGCAGGTTATAGATGTGTGACAAAATATTTTGATAGTTTCTCGCATTACAACACTTAATAGTTTTATCAAATATATCAAAAATAAATATAAGGCTTTATGTGTGCTTTATGTTTCAGTTTCAACATAGAAACTCAGATTATATCACCTGCCACAAAAGTACAACTTCAAAATACAAAACTATATCATAAACGCTGCTTTTTTTCTTTTCACAAATTTTATTTTATTGCCATTCCAACGTTTTATGGATGGTATACATAACACCTAATGCCGCTTGGCTTTTATTACTACTACTACTACTACTACTACTACTACTACTACTACTATTACTACTACTACTATAAAAGTTCTGTGACCACCATAGTTATGGTATCTTAATCAATTGTGTATTTTTATCATTTTGTCATTAGTCCAAGCCTTCTCTCAATTTATGGTTATTATATCTCGTTCTGTTTATTTTATTTTTCTACTTCCAAATGCAATTCAAGACGTTTCTATTTCTAAATCTTTATACATAAAACATTTTATCATTTCCTCCAAAAAAGAATATTTTGTCTATTCTGCACTCCCCCCTCCTTCTCTTCCCCTCCCCTCCTCCTCCCCTCCTCCTCCCCTCCTCCTCCTCCTCCTCCATTCTCATCCCCTCCTACCCCACATCTTCCTCCTACCCCACACCTTCCTCCTACCCCACATCTTCCTCCTACCCCACATCTTCCTCCTACCTCACATCATCTTCTTCTTCTCCTTCTTCTTCTTCCTCCCCTCCCCTCCCCTCCCTCCTCTCCCCCCTCCTCCTTTTCTATAGTCAGAATGTAATGCTGAGTGGAAAGTTTCTACAAAGTAACAAGCATCCTTTGGTAGATATCGCTTCTTGCCAAAAACTCTTTTATGCAATCCTTTTAACGGATAAGGTTTTTTTTCTTCTGGCGGTGGTGAAGTTGGTGGTGGATACTCTTTTATTTTTCTTCGAAGTCAATCTTTGACATTTTTCCATTAAAATAAATAAATAAAAAAAAAAGAGAATAAAGTATTCCCTTTTTCTTTGTACGTTTATTTATTTCTCACGCTTTCTTTCTCTCTCACTTCTTTCTTTCTTTCTCCCTTACTCTCTTCTGATTCAAGAAAACGTCAATGAAAGTCAATTAAAAGAAAAACACATAAAACTACGTAAAACACAATGTATTTCAAAGGATTTTCACTGACTGACGCCAGTGGTACACTGTTTTAATGTTCTGGGTTTCAAGAGGATAACAAGAAGAAACTCGAACTAAAATCTGAGCTAATGTTGAGCATGGTTGCTGCAGGTCAAAAACGCTGCGATAATTCATAAGTTTTACTGTTTGGTCTTATTTGCTGTGAAAATGCAAGTGTCTTGACAGATTCTTATATCGTATACTGGAGGTGAAGCAGAGGAAGCTATTGCTGTATTTACGAAATTGTTCCTTCGCCTGAATGGGAAGGCCAACTAGGTTTTCTGAAAGATATTCATAAAAATACGCTTTCCCTTCTTAAACGAACTGGTTTACAGTTAACCAACATAATCACACACGCATAGACAAATACCCAAAGACACTGTTATAAGCACATACCTTCGCATAGACATATACACGCCTACCACACCGTATATTTAGGTAGCAAGCAATATACATATATGAACATATTTACACATTTCCTCTCCTCCATTGTCTGTTTCTCTCTCTCTTCCTCTCTGTATACATGCATACATACATACATACATACTTGTATACATACATACATACATACGAGTGTATATATGTTTATGTAAGTATATATCTATGGGGAAAGAGAAGGAGAAAGAGTGAGAGAGAGAATGATTGACAGAGAATGAGAGAGAGAGAAAGAGAGAGAGAGAAAGAGAGAGAGAGAGAAAGAGAGAGAGAGAAAGAGAGAGAGCAAGATAGGGTATACAGAAGAAACGAAATGGAGACACTCTGTCTATAATAATACATATCAAGGCTTTAGAATTATAAAAAAAAGAAAGAGAAAGTCTCTTTTAGAAAACAAAACCCCATCAATAAATGTAATTAATTTTCATGTAATTTAGGTCATCAATACTTGTCAGTGCACTAAATATGCAGAGATTTATTTTTGTTAATTTATATTTATACTATAATTGCTTTTATTATTGTTGTTGTTGTTGTTTGTTGTTGATGTTGTTTGTTGTTATTGTTATTGATACTGATATCGTTTCAGCAGTTTCTGTGTTTCGTTAAGGATCAATTATTGAAAAAGTTTAATTAAAAATTAAGATTTACATCAGAGATGGACCAATATTCATTAAACATCGGAATCGGACAGAAATCGGACACGCGCGCGCCGGCACGCACACACCTACGCGCGCACGCACACACACACACACATACACACACACACACACACACACACACACTGCCATACACATACAAACATACATATATATACATATAATATATATATATATATATATATATATATATATATATATATATATATATATATATACATATAAATCTATATATGCATTTGTGTGTGTGTGTGTGTGTTTGTGTGTGTGCGTGTATGTGTATATGCATATACACACAAGCATACAGACATGTCTGTATGTAATAACAGATGTACGCACACGCGCTTACATTCATACATACATACACGTGTGTGCATATGCGTGTTTTGATGTGTATCACACACGCACACACACACACACGCACGCACACACGCACGCACACACACACATATATATATGTATATATATATATATATATTATGTATGTATGTATGTATGTATGTATAAATATATCTATATGAATGAGCAACCGTGCGCCGGACTGGCAACCCGTTCAGGCAAGTGCTACACTGACTGTCTAGTAAGCAGAGCAGCATTCGATTCGAAAGCTACAACAATGAGAGGAAGCGCAGTGTGACCAGCGATGTCTAATAACAACCGATAATCTGGTCGATACGATGAAACGCGCATGTGTATGAATGTACTGTAACAATAGCGGAGCCAAATTGTATCGTCTCGAGTCGGTGGTAATATACTTGGATAAACATTGCTGGCGTAAATGGGAGACTTACACTCATGGGTAACGGCCAGTTATTACGAAAGCTAGTGCAATGTATGTGCCGATGCCTGGTCGAACTTGAAACACGGTGGACCCAGATATGTACGAATATAGAAGGATGGGTTATATGTATATTGATACTTATGTATAAGTGTATATTTGGAAGCTTGTAAGTATATATCTCTGTGTGGGTGTATTCGTTAATGGATGTAAGTATACAAGTATATATACGTATGTTTATTTGTAATTGTAGGTATGTATGAATGTATGCGCATGTACGTATGTATGTACGTACATCTGTTGATACAGAGGCACGTGTCAGTATGCATTTGTATATGTGTGCAACACCAGCAATAGATGGATGTGTAAATATAGTCCATAAAATATTTGTGTGCCTATGTCTCTCTGCATATATTCAGGCATGCATATATATATATATATATATATATATATATATATATATATATGTATGTATGTATATATGTATATATATTTGTACACACGTACACACACACATGAATATATATATATATATATATATATATATATATATATATATATATATATATATATATAAATGTAAGATCCAAGGATAGAGGTGTAGGAAGAAAGTGAGCCTCAAGCAATCTGTATATGTATTACTAGGTAGATAGATACATAGATAGATATAGATGTGTGTGTGTGTGTGTGTGTGTGTGTGTGCATAAATATAATAATAATGATAAGGATTCGTGATAGAATGAGGTACTTAAAAGAATATGCATCAGGTAGGGTTGGATAGACCTGTGGTCACCACCTTTGGTCGATTAAATATCCAGTAGGATATTCAGGTTGTGCACACAGAGAAAACCATCCCGACGAGTATTAAGAGCGTAGGAGCTGCTCCAGAGTACACGTTGTGTTGATCATACGTTATTTGGCATACTCCAGGATGTCCGACGTGTCATGAATTCCTTATGAATCCGATGTGTCATGAATCCTAATAACAAGCAAACAAATAATAACAGACGATGGATAAATGCCAACTCATTACAGCTGTTTCTTACGCAATTTTAATAGAAGAATGAGTACATTATATCACTTCAAAAAACTATAATCATCAGATGAAACATTATTTCAAAACAATAGAATATTACAAAAACACAATGGGGACGTGCCTGAAATCAGCCGAAGGTGAATATCAAATGAGAGAAAAACCAACAAAAGGTGGCTGTTTTGGGCTTAGAGAGGTGGGCTTAGGTTAAGAATTTGCGAGAAGATGTAATAGGATATTTATGGTGATCTATATGCACCCGTCGTCAATTTATAGTCATCAGATATACATGTATATGCATATATAAAACACATGTAAATACCTTCACTCATACTCTTTTTCTTCTCTTATGATATCATATAGACTAATTACAGAGACGGTGAACGGTGAGAAAGATAGGCTGAATACTTCTCAGTACATTATCCAATCAGTCATAAAAGAAAAAAACAGGTGGTACATTGACAGAAACGACAGAACGCTGGACGAAATGCCTTGGCGTGTTTAGTTACTTCATTTTACATTCTGACTTGAAATCGAGATATTGCTGCTCATCTTTACAAATTCGACAAAATAAAATACCAGGCATATACTGGCGTTGATTTAGTCAACATGATTTAAATGTGAGCTACTCTAAATGTGAGCTACTCTAAATGTGAGCTACTCAGGCTCGGATAGTACAGTAATCAGACGTGCTTGTATAGTTTCAACGATCGTAGGTTAGTTCACTATTCAATTTATAATGGAATATAGCAAAGAATAGCTCGCTTTCTTGGATATTGTGATAAAAGAAGTCAACAACCAAATTATAACTGACATTTATCATAAACCATTGGACTCAAAGCAACATCTCCTGTTTAGCTCATACCACCCGAAACGCATAAAAAGAAATATCTCCTTTAAATTAGCAAAAAAGATTTTCACATTGTCTGATAGAAATCCTTAGGACCTTCGTCTTCAAGACTTCAGAACAACGCTAACTGAAAGACAATATCTAACTTCACTTATAGACGATGGAATTAAGCGTGCTAAGAAATTAGACATTAAAACACAAGGGGTAATAAAACGTAACACTACACCTCATCTCAAAACACTACTGTATATATCAACTCACAAGCCTAGAAACAATGAGGCATACAACACTATGGTACAAAATCTACCTATCCTCACTAGAGACCCCAAAATGAAAAGCATTCTGAAAACACATAAATTCATCAAATGCAAAAAGCAACATAAGTCGCTGAAAAGACTCCTAACAAGTGCGAAGCTTTATACACAACCACGAAACCAACGGTTAAAAAATGTGGACGCCCAAACTGTGGAACATGCCCCAACCTACTGGAAGGTTCAGAATTCCTACTCAAACAAGAAGAGAGGTTCACAGTTAAAACTAGCTTTATTTGTGCTTCTGAGAATCTAATTTATGTTATAACTTGCTCAGGTTGTGGAAATAACTATATAGGACAGACAAGTTTACACTGAGACGGAGAACCACACTACATAAGGAACAGATCCGGTTCCCGCAATATAGACTGATTCCTTTGAGTAAACACAGAGAGAGATGTACAGGTAATATCCAGCCAAACTTCACAGTTTTCCCCATCTAAGCAATTTCTATACAGGAACGTTTAAATAAAGAAAATTTTTTTCATCGAAAAATACAGAACACGTCTAAATATGAACGCATAACCAACTTCGGTTTCAGTATATATTTTAATTCATGATCACATACCCATCAATGTACATATTTAATCTCACTACTCTAGCTTTTAAGTTTTTTGTACATATATTTATTTATCCTCTCCTCGATAGATTGTCCCCAATAATAACGATCACCAATTATCTCCCCTTAGATTTTTCTACTTGTTGAATCATTCATTCACAAACTTCTCCACACACAACATGGACTAAAGTCATTATTAGTGAAAGCGAAACCGGTCGACAAATACAGTATAAAATATATTAAAAAATATATTAAAACTATGTAAAGTGTGTGCATTTTTCTTTTATTTTATATACATTTTTTCCATTACAACTCATCACGCGGAGTTAATCGAAATTCCTCCCTTTTGTTACTATATATATATATATATGTATGTATGTATGTATGTATGTATGTATGTATGTATCTGTGGATGTATATGCGTGTGTGTATATTAAATTCGTTTTGACTTGCAGTTCAAGTTTCATCCTGATGCATTTTCTAATAAATTTGATTCTATTTTTAGTGTGGAGTCTTTGCATTCGTAAATGTTTTGTATGTATTAGACTTAATTTAAAATAATATCCTTAAATTAGCCATCATACGTACACACACGCAAACACACACGAACAATGTAAATGTATATGCATATATGTGTGTGTGCGTGTGTATATATATATATATATATATATATATATATATATATATATATATATATATATATGTGTGTGTATAATTATATTAGCAACACACACGTACACACACTCACACACACATATATATTTATATTTATATGCATACACATATATATATGCAGCCTTAAGTATGATGAAAGCCAACAGACATTTCCTATTATTGTTTTAATATTATTGATTAAAGGATATCGGTACAGAAGCATTGACGCTCATTTGATTACGAAAACAGCATTTTCACACGATACACATTTACAGCTAGATACATTAACTTGGTATGGTGACGTGACCACAGACACTACGGTGCTGTTATTATTATAGCTAAATCTATCTATCTATCTATCTATTTAGCAATATCTATCTATCTATCTATCTATCTATCTATCTATCTATATTTGGAGAGAGAGAGAGAGAGAGAGAGAGAGAGAGAGAGAGAGAGAGAGAGAGAGAGAGAGAGAGAGAGAGAGAGAGAGAGAAATCTTGTGTGATGACAAATGAGGTAGGCCGTCGGAATAGTGGACTATATTAATTAAGTAATACATGCATGAAAACTTAGATTCAGTGAAACTTAAAGATATGAATGCACTTTCTCTTACCTGCATCCTTTAATATACATACAGACAGACAGATAGACAGACAGATATATAGACACACACACGTACACACACACACATATGTATAACATTATATACAAAAGCGTGTGTGCTTGTGTGTGAAAATACGTGCGTATATGTGTGTATATCTGCATGAATAATACATGTATTTTAGATATGTAGGTATGTAAATATGTGATGCAGACACCTGTATGGAGCTACAGTAATTTACAGAACATTTAGGTATACTAAAATATCCCAAATTTCAAGATAAAACATAAAATAAAAATCAAGTGTACCAAACTTACCCCGATACCCAAAGATTACCGAGTATGTTTAAGGAGACGTGTGAAACGACCGTGAATATTTTTGAATGATCAGTAAGATGTTAAACTTAATGTTCAAACACTAAGAATCAAAATGCAAAAAATATTTGGCAACAAATATCAAAGTGTTACTACATTTTGGATTTCCTTTACTGAGTGTGAATAAAAATATAGAAATACTCGTAATATTTTGGCTGTCATGAAGACTACTCAGGACGATTTTTATAGGCTGGTGATGACAAAATATTTGTTAAAACAGCTTCCTGTCTAATTTGAATGTTTATGTGTACCAGAAGGTTTTAGTGGCACTGGGTGGGGGCAGAGAGGACGGATGTTTTTGAAATGGCTGTTACTCAGCCCCAGTGAGAGGGACATATGTCCGACAGGTATCATTCGGTCCGTGGTGTCTTAGTATTTTTTTCTCTTCAGGTGATGTGATGGCACTGTGGACGATAGAGCATCACGTGTTTTCCTACGACAGTTAAATGAAGAATAACGAGTCTGTCACAACAGTCCACCGTGAATTTCGGCGTCACTTCAACACTCACCGAAATTAAGCTGTTTTCACTCGTAACACACCCTTACACTTTATATACGAGGTACACTAATGAATAGGAGACCGGTGGGGGCGCCACGAACGGTACAGACCCCGGAAAATGTGGAACGCGTCAGACAAGCTTTGATACGGAGTCCGAATCGCTCTGCTCAGAGGCATTCCACTGAACTTGGTATCGGTAATCGATCAGTAAGGTGTATTTTGCATGAAGACCTGCGTTTCCACCCGTGCAAATTGGTCATTGGGCAACAGTTGAAACCATGGGACTATGCAAAGCGGCTTAAATTCGCACATCAGATGGAAACAATTTTTGAGGCAAATAACAACCTCATTTTGTTAATTAGTGATGAAGATCATTTTCATCTCTATGGCATGGTGAATCAACAGAACTATCGTTATTGGGCTTTTGATAATCCGAGAGTAATGTCGCCCAAATCGACAGAGCAATACTGGAGTGAGTAGGAGCCAACTTCCAAGAACGCCTTCAGAAATGCATCAATGAAAATGGTCACCACATTTGATTTTGACAAATGCTATTTTAATACGAAACACAGTGATATCAATACAATTTGTTTGCAGCTAAAATTAATGATTTTGTGAGTTTTTCAGAATGTCCGTCTTCTCTGCTACACTCTGTACTGGAAGACATTCCCTAGGATAATGATGTGACATTCTGATCATCTACAGCAGCAGCTCTGACCTTTTTAGCACCACTAGTTTCATGCAAGACAATTTTTTCCACTGACCGGAGGGTCCCGCGCTTAACAAAACACAACATAGTGCTTAATATATATATATTTTGGTTCAGGTGGCGCGCAGGCAGAATCGTTAGTACGCTGAGCAAAATGCTTAGCGGTATTTCATCCGTCTTTACGTTCAGAGTTCAAATTCCGTCGAGGACGACTTTACTTTTCATCCTTTCAGGGTCGATAAAATAAGTACTAGTTGAGCACTGAGGTCCATGTAATCGTCTTACTCATCTTACCTGCTGACCCTTATTACATATATGCTACAAAAACAGCCTGCCGATCACGATAGTCAATAAAATAGAAATAAAATTAAAAAATTATTCCTCGGTACCAAATAATCCACGAACCGAGGTTGGAGACCTCTGAGCCACAACAGCTGCGGAAATGGGGGATTTGTTGAGCACATATATGACAAGGTGATTAATTAAGAAATGTGTTAAGCATAAGGTACTATGTAATTCAAGATACCATTCAAGCTCAGATTGGCGAAATACATTTCTTTTTACTTGTTTCACTGATTGTATTGCGCCTATGCTGGAGCACTACTTCACAGGGTTAGTCGAACAAATTGACACCAGTATTTCTTTTATTTCTTTTTGTTATGCATGGTTGTTATTTTGTCGGTGTCCTTTGCCAACCTGCTTTGAAGACATAAACCAGCACCAGTTGTAGAGGGAAACAAAAATAAAGTCACAGGCCCCACCCCACTTATGCGACAAGCTTTCCACAGCTTCCGTCTACCAAATTTACTGACACGGCATTGATTGGCCCGGGTCAGGAGTAGAAGACACTTGCCCAAAGTGATACGCAGTGGAACTAGAA
>NC_142934.1:57044479-57101979 GCF_046866305.1 Octopus bimaculoides | reverse complement strand
TATCAAATCTCCCACAGCAATCGGAAATGGTAATACAAGATTACAAAACCAAAATATACATACAGATAATAGTAATCCAGGTAATGTAAATTAAAAATAGATACTAAATGGAATGTTGAAAGTCGATAAACAAACTTACATTGCTTTTACGTCTGAATTCAGCAGAGATTTTCTATTCGTTGTTGTTCACTTGACTTGATGTTTTGTTTTGCCTTTCTCGTTTCTTTTCATTCAGCAGAATATATATATATATATATATATATATATATATATATATATATATATATATATATATATATATGTATATATATATATATGTATATATTTATGTGTGTGTGTGTGTGTGTATTAGCCAATAGCAAAGCGAGATAATTACAGCACGCAGTTGGGACGTAAGCAGCTAAAGCTTTCATTTGAAGGACTGTTGAAATATCGAGTGTAGAAAAGGCTGTATGAAACTATCAACATACCGATGGTTTATGTTTAAATCCTTTGCGGGCATTTGTGGACAATGCAGTCTTCCTGGGCTGGTCACTATATTTTATATTGCCTCAAGTTAGTGTGTTTATTTGCAAGCGAGTATGTGTGTATGATACTGTAGGTAATATTAAAACTAACCAGCTGCATATATCCTTTATTGAGGATACGGCCTGCCTCATTTTTCAATAATAATTACTGAACACTCAGCCCAGTTATTTTCTGCTCGATAAGGTTGTAACTTTCTGAAGTCTTCACATCTGCAGTACATTCATCACCCATGCTTTTCTTTGCAAGCATTGACCAACAAACGTTGCAGCTGACCGTTAACCCAACCATGCCAATACCAACAGCTTGTGAAGTTCTGAAAACATCATGGATATTTCATCCTCTATCTCTGACTAATCTAATAAAAGGAAATTGAAGCACAGCGCTCGCTCAGAATATCGTCGGTGAATTCTCAAACACGGTTTAGGTTCTCTCGTGACGAACATTGACATTCTGAGTGAATGTATGGTTACTGATTTCTATATAGTAACAAGCATTTTTCGGTTTAATTCAGTCTAGTGGTGTTTGCTATTCAAGAAGCCAAATGAGGTCGAAACAGCGTTTCTGACGATCCGACAATTATAATCATAGTGAGTAGTGTATTTTGTAGCACTCAAGTCATCTTCAGTAGTTTATCCGAGATAAAATATTACAGCTAGTGCTGTTCTGCAAAAATGTTTGCAATATATATACATAGCTATTATTTTTTTTTATCTAATGCTGTTTGTAGCGCGTATATATATATATATATATATATATATATATATATATATATAGTGAAGAGTTTGGAAGGATGCATTATCCGGGCGGATATCGTATTAGCTCTGAGCTAAGTTCCAGTTAATGGCTAACCACAACGATCAGTATCTAATATTCTCGACTACCTTTAGTTATTTGCCACTCCGTGAATTCTTCCGATGGGTAATTCCATGTTCTCTTCGCTGGACAGTAAAAATTGTTTCGAGTGTTTATTAATATTAATCATCATTAATATTAGTAATAAAAAGTATGAAGACTTTTACAGCCACAAAAAATATTTTATAAATATATACAACCTATCATAATGAGCTACACGTGTTTCTGCAGCAGCGACTATTCACTGTTACAAATTCAACCTTGTAGTATTATCGGTGCAGCTTGATGAGGATCCGTCCATTTAGTCATCCTCAAAGTGAAATGATGAACGTAAATTTTTGCTAATTAGTGTTCTGTGGGAGGTGGGTATGTTATTATTTATACTTATATACTGTTGACCTCAACTTCAATCCAGTCGCTGTCCGAAGTTAGGGCTTTGTCTTAACATAGGTTAAGGTCGAGATTGTTGCTTTAGTGAGGCTTTTTTTTTTTTTAATGGTTGTGTGTGTTATTTTTGATTTCGAGTGTCGTGCTTGTATTTAAGGGTTCTTGTTTGTTTATATACATCTTTTGGTTGGGCTGCGCATTATTTGTGTTGTACATTGTGTAGGATATTTGCTTTTTTTTAATTATTTATGATGGTTATTAAATATTTTTATGTTTAGGTTATGCAGTTCTAGTTGTTTTATCAAGCGCACTTGTTGCTGGGGCGTTGGCTATCTAAAATTATTTTTATATTCCTTAAAGGTCCGACCGTGCTTGTGTAAACATCTAAGGACTTGTTCATGTCTTTTACTAATCAATGTGTGCTTTGGTGTAAATACTTAGTAAAGTTCCTCTACTCAAAAGTCGCATCTATCCCCCCTGCTCGATAAGGCTTAACAGTAATAATTTGTTCTCAGTCGATAGAACAGCTATTGTTTTTATCTTTAATTGACCAAATTAGTTTACTTAGGCTTGTATTATTTATTTTTTCTATCTCTAAAGGAATTTAAATGATTGGCCAGTCGTTTGTTTTTAGGAAAAAAAACAAAAAAACAAAAAACAAAAAAACACAGAGCTGACATCTAAATAATTGTATTTCCTTTCCTCTGAGGTAACTTTACATCTATAGATCAAGTTCTTAGTTTTACATTTTGAGCTTAACGAGCATACTTGTATAAATCTGTTTGTCTATTTCTATTATTTATCATCCATTTGGCTTCACTAGAAGTTTCTCCTATCCTTTGTTCCTCCAATCCGGTTATTTTGTGTGTTATAATTAGGGTCTGGACAATTTACCTTACTATGTGTATCTACCTTATTTTCGTTTCCCTTGTTGAATACTACCTTTTCTTTATATCTTGCCTTCTCTAGTACTAATCCTCGTTTAACCTAAATACTTCTTCGTTTGCTGATAGATTCGATATGCGGGTTGAAATGTTTGTTACTATGGATTGGGTTATGTACCTGGGGTGATTACTATTTTTGTGAATGTACTTAAGGTTTTCATAGGGTTTATGATATGACATGTATTCCGGTACTTAAGTTTAGTGTTACGCCTAACAAGTTGACTGTGTTGTGCTCCTCCTCTATTGAGATAGAAAGCTTTATTTCCCTATCTCTACGCTGGAAGGGTTAAGGAGGGTGGATAGTGCGTTATCCCTGTATAGACCGCCACCTATTTTTGGAAATTCTTTGTTTAGGTGGAATAAGATATAAATTCCTACTATATGAGTTACCTGGGCGGGGTCAGTTGAACCCATTGTTATGTCAGACATATCCGGCTTATCTTTTCTTAATCAGTATTTTCCTCGAATTTAACAATTGATTTTCTAACAGCTAATACTATATCAACTTCTTCCCTAGTTAGCTCAGATGTTTTAATTGCGGATATAGGTGCTCTTTTGAGGAGGATTGGTTTAATAGAAACGTAGTAATAGGATATATGTATTTGTAGGAATTTTGCTTATTTCTTTGTTGTGATTTTGTTAAACTAGTCAATTATTTCATATGAACTTGACCAAAGCTATAGTTTTATAATGTTCGTAAGTGTAGGTATATATTTATCAATAATGTGTTTACCTATCCTAGCTAAGTCAGAATTCGAGGGGTATATAAGTCTTACAGAAGTGCTAAAGTTCGGTTTGTGGTCTTTGAGATTAATTCTAGGGGTTCTAGGGGTTCTAGATTCGTATGGTTCTGTTTTTCCCTCTAACTTATATTTTTCCGCAATTGTCTCAGCTTATAAATTAAGTTGAGTCAAGTTGTTGGAATGGGTAATTTTATAGCTTTCTAGTATTTCGTTTTGGGGAAGTGAGTTGTATAAAGAGTATTTTAAATGGTACAGGTTATCCGTCTTCTCTGCGTGTATTACTTCTTTCGCCTTTAGTTCCTTGGTTAGTGTATGCAGTTTCTGGAGGGTGGTTATTTCGTCTTAAGGGGGAACTTGCGAAATTTAACGTTTATATATATATATACTAACCGGTGCGTGCAAGAAACTCGTCTGGAATTTTTTACACTTCTGGATCTCATTGATTTGCTCACTCCGAAGTGAATAATTTTATTGCACTTTTGCGTACTCTATCGTAGATTATCACTCAGGTTATAATAGTGTTGTCTACTATACGTAGCATTTCAAAATCTGTAAACAGATGTCACTAGTCAGAGTTAACGTGCAATTCTACAAAGACAAAAACAAAAACCAAAAAACAAGTAATTAAACACCTCTGCACGTATTTAATAACCATCTCTCACTTGTACACCCAAATGTAATGAGTTGCACCCGATGAGTTATACCCAAATGTAATGAGTTGCACCCAATGTAAATAGTCATATCGATTCGTACATACAGAGCCTCAAATGTTGCAGTAAGTTAACGAGAAAGCATATATTGCCCAATAAATGATGTACGGTATATTGTTTATTTAAACTGAATCCTTTTTCTCTTGCTGCTTAAGTTTCACGCTTTTGCGATCATCAGGCATACATTTGTTCCGTGGTGTTCAGTATAGTTTTATACACATTATCAGAACTTCTGTCTATAGTTTCCACTGACTGATTTCAAATTTTTTAGTTAGATGCTGTCTTTAGCTGTCGTTTACTCGTCAGTTTGTTGATTCTTATATTATTGACCTTTGTCTTCGCAGTAGTCTGTTTTATGTCTTCAGACGTTGTTTAAGCGAGATTGTTGATCTGTAACTCGTTTTTCATTGGTCAATTAAATAGTCATTCTGCTACTTGTCACTTGCGTTATCCTAACCTGTTTTGCTAAGCAGCGTTCTGTTTTACGAAAAATATTTATTTACTCATCCTATACTCATTATCCGGTTCAATACTTGTCCAGCTTGTTGATTACATATATCTGAGCCTGCATGACCGAATGTCTCTTTGGTTTTGAAATTGTAAGAGGTGATGTGAAGGAGAACTAACTACTATTTCTTGCATGTTAAACGATTACGTAGAGGTATGTGAACATGGTAAAGATGACAGTAGTGGTAGAATATCAGTATTATTGCTTGACAATAAATTCTAACTTAAAAATAGCTGCATTTATAACTTTTATAACTTTGCTACAGCTCTTCTTTTCGAGATCAATACAATAAAGTACCTGTAATATACTTGGATACTCGAACCTATTCATTCGATTAGTAAGCCTTCACTTACTTAAGCTAATCAATATTGACCTTTTGTTTAAAAATATATTTCACTTCACCTGTATGTGATTGAGCAATTCTAAATAAATAAATATAAAAATTATATATATGACAGTGATACAAATTGGAATTGATTGCAAGTATAAAATATTCAGAAATGTTTAATTGTAAATTAAGCGTCAGGAAAAATGGTTGCTAATTAGTATTTATTATTGATGTATTCTGCCAGCATGTCTTCAGTAAAAAGTAATTGGTGCTATGGTTTCACAGAAACGACTTCATTTTCTCTTAAGTGATTCCATCAAGTTAAAGTAGTCGCAAATTGGACTTTAAAATAAATGAGTAAATGCTAATAGTAGTAGTGACGGAGGTGGCGGAAATAAGACAAGTAATGATAGTAGTAATAGTTGTGATAGAGAACGTGAGACCAGGCAGTGATAATATCAGTTATAGCTTAAACAATATTTGACAGCAGCTGATAAATAGTATCTAGCTGGGAGACTATCTGTAGCATCATTAAAACTTGTAAAATTATTGATTTTGTTTTTGAAACTACGTACTAAAGCCTTATATTTTAAGAAATGGATAAAGTTACCAAGAGAATAGGTTGTATAAGTGTAACGAAGTGGTTTCAGTAAGAGACCATCCTCACGCCTATCATTTGCTCCAGAGACTTAGTTTCATAGAAAATCGCAAAGCTATTCATTTTTACACATGTACTAAGCTAATGATTTTTTTAGAGAAGAGCGAGTTAAAGAGATCGACTACAGTACGCACGCGTGCGCACACACGCATACACACATCTAAATATATATTTATATTTATCTAAATCAGTCTGTCTGTCTGTCTGTCTGTCTGTCTATCTGTCTGTCTGTCTATCTGTCTGTCTCTGTCTGTCTCTGTTTCTCTCTCACACTCTCTTTCTCCTCTCTTTCTCTCTCTCTCTCTCTCTCTCTCTCTCTCTCTCTCTCTCATATACATACATCACGACAACAACAATACCAACAATGACCACAGCAGCAGCAACAACAACAGCCGTAGCAACAACAGCCGTAGCAACAACAGCCGTAGCAACAACAGCCGTAGCAACAACAGCCGTAGCAACAACAGCCGTAGCAACAAAAACAACTGCAACCCCATGAACAGCAACAGCAACAACAACAACAGCAAAAACGAACACATGAGGACAAGCAATAGAAACAAAAACAATAACAGAGAAAAAATCGAATACAACAACAACAATAACAGGGAGAACGGACACACAGACACAGATAACCATAGGCACAAGAACACAGACAAAGGTAAGGCCATGGGGGTCAAAAGGGAGAATAAAGTTGAATGCAACAGAATTCTTGGACAGGGAGTCAGTAGACCAAAACCGAAAACACTAGATGGGGTGGTAACAATAGCGATGGTGGTGGTGGTGGTGGTGGTAGTGACAGTAACAATAGTAGTGGTAGGAATAACAGGATGAATGGGAGTAGCAATAACGGCAGTAATAGTAGTAGTAGTTACGAAGAAGACAACCCCAGAGGGGCCAACAACAGGAATACTAACCTCCTTGACACTCAATTCTTCAACTTACATGACAAAACATATGATATGAGCCGGGTATACCCAACAACATTACCCTTCAACAAGAGAGTCTGCATCCCTAGACATACTCATGACCACATGGAAGCACAGTTCACTATAGCTAGGACAAAACTTAGACAGATTTTAGGGATATACACTAAGAGACAGAGACAGAATAAGACAGAGGCCCAACAACTTGGGAATATACCCGCAAGTGGTCTATACAAGCTCATGCAGCGCACGAAAAATGGAGAAGTGGTATGCCTTCCCACAGATAAGTCCGGCAGAATGTCAATAGACAGCCTGCCGAACTATATCCAGGCAATGCAACCTCACATCGCCAAATGAGGAAAGGGAAAAAGTCCTCAATGCCCACATGATGATGTGGACAATTGTTCTTAGACCCCAGAAGCGCACAGCCAACAACTTCCAAGCCTGGAACAATGATATCCCGACGCTGTATGGGCTCCGTAAGGACCACAAAGTAACAACTAATACTGTAGTGGGACCACCAACAAGACCAGTCTGTGGAGCGAATGTCGCTAGTAACTACAGGATTTCCTACTTCCTCTCAATGATCATACGCCCCATAATCCAGATGTCACCTGATGTCTGTGACAGCACGGAAGATCTCCTCAGCAGGATCAACGACTGCAACAACACTTGCAACCTGACAGGGTGTATAGTGGGTAGCATGGATGTGGTATCACTATACCCATCTATCGACGTGGATTTTGCAGTGGAAAAGTGCGTGGAGATGATCAGCGAGAGCGAAGTAGAGTTCCAAAAAGTCAACACAGAAGACCTGGGCCTCCTACTTAGATTGACATATGACGAGGTATATCTAGATAGATACGACCTTAGAGATTTCTGCCCTAGTAGACGTCTAAGAGGTAGACCACCCACAATTACCTCTATGGCTAGGAAGACCCCTATAGAGAGATGGAGTGGATGGACCAGAGCCATACGGACCCCCACTAATATCCACCAGGTAAAGAAAATGATCGCACATGCACTAGGAGATAGTATAAAGGTCACCCTAAAAGGCCACACCTTTAAATTTAACAACAAATTATACGCCCAGGACGAGGGGGCAGCCATCGGTGTTAGTATCGCCGGTGATGTGGCCAATCTCTTCATGGTATGGTGGGACAGAAGGCATAAGGAACGCCTGACACAGAACTCCATACTCGTGAATGTGTACTCTCGATATGTCGATGATATCAACTTAGTGGTAAAGACACCCCCACAAGAGAGCACCCCTAAAATAGAAATAGAAACTAAAACTATGGAGAGCATCCAGCAAATAGCTAACTCCATCCACCAGAGTATTAAAGTTACGATAGACTACCCTACTAAACACCCTAACCATAGATTACCTGTATTAGATACTGAACTCTGGCTAGAAACTAAGAACAATAAAACCAGAATCCTCCATTCACATTATACAAAACTTATGGCCTCCAAATACCTGATCCACCGGAACTCGGCTATTGCGGACAATGCCAAATTCAACATATTGATGGCAGACCTCGTCAGAGTAATGCGAAATGTCTCCTGCATGTGCGACCCTACAGAATTAAAGAGACATATACAACATTTCGTCCACCGCATGCAGTTCTCAGGTTACAGCCATAAAGAAAGGATCAGGGTATACAAAGGAGCTATGAAGAAGTTTGAAACAATCAAACGCAACGATAGGAATGGGATTTGCCCACTCTATAGGAGCAAATCATGGAACACCATAGAAAGGACTAAGAAGAAAATAGGGAAGGCAAGCTCATGGTACGATAGCCACAAGTACCAGAGTGTCATGTTCGTCGACACCACCCCTAGAGGCGAACTGGCGTACCGCTTTAGAAGGGCCCTAGACAAACTTAAGCTAAGAATTAAGGTTGTTGAAAGGCCAGGCAACCCTATTAAATCCCTTATCAGTAGAACATACCCTTTCAGTAGAACCCCCTGCACTGATAGGAACTGTATCGTATGTAGATTTAGCTCACAAACGAACTGCAAAACCAGAAATGTGGTCTATAGTATAAGATGTACAGAGGGACGATGCAGAAATAAGACAATGACATATGTAGGCGAAACAGCAAGGAACATAGGGGAGCGGGCAAACGAACATTGGAGGGAACTTAAGGAAGGGAAGAACTCATCAGTTCTGTACCAGCACGCTGAGCAAGAACATAGAGGCTCAATGAACAACATAGAAATTAAAATCTTATCTACACATAGCAGTGATGCAGCACTTAGACAAATTACTGAAGCTACACACATAATAGAAGAGAAACCTAGCCTGAATAGGAAACTAGAATGGAACACTAACACACACCACTAACAAACCACAAACCACAGCATGTGACAACATGTTACCCATAAACCAATAATAATATGAACAAAGTATAATACAATACATAGATAAACAAATGGAATTAAATACTACATACGTTAACAAAATTTAATTAAACACAAAAAACACACACACACACACACACACACATGAACAAATAAATAAATAAAACAAATACAAACGAACACGTATTAACAGAGTATATAGGTGATACAGACACTCCCCATACACACATGCACTTACAAAAGACACAGACACATTGAAAGACACGCATGCGTAGACACATACAATAGGAATACAGAATACAAAATGGCTGATATTTAGCAAGGTGAGACACACATAAGAAGGAAGGAAACAAAGGACCACTGATGAGGTCACAGAAGTGTGACGAAAGAACTCTGGCCGAAATAAGATTAAGATTAATGTAATATAAAGCTGAAGCAAATTAACACCAAATATACAGTGCGTGTGTTTTTTATTGGCTAAACTGGCAATATGACCATCCCCAAGTACAACAACATATATATATATACATATACACACACACACACACACACACACACACACACACACACACACACACACACACACACACATATATATATATATATATATATATATATATATATATATATATATATATATATGTATATATATATATATATATATATATATATATATATATATATATATATATAGGTTTTGGCATCTAGAAGCCTTTGTAGCCCAAAAGGCTATGTAAGTGATACGGAAGGACCGCTGTTAAACTCCCGGTTCAATAATAGTATGAGTGACGAAAGGCGGGTCGTGTGTGACCGTGTATATGTTCTCTTTATAAATGCCCTAGAAATATCACCTTGCCTTGACCTTGTTAGCTTATTTTATGTAACACACACACACACACACACACACACACATATTCTTTTATTCTTTAATTCTTTTACTTGCTTCAGTCATTTGACTGCGGTCATGCTGGAGCACCGTTTTAAAGGGCTTTAGTCGAAGAAATCGATCACAGAACTTTTTCTTTGTAAGCGTAGTACTTTTACTATCGGTTTTCTTTTTGCCGATCTGCTAGCTTACAGGGACGAACCAACATCGATTGTCAAACGATGGGGGTGGGACAAACACACACACACACACACACACACACACACACACACACATACACACATATATATATATATGATGGGCTTCTTTTAGTTTCCGCCTACTAAATTGACTCATATGGCTTTGGTCGGCTCGAGGCTATAGAAGACACTTGTCCAATGTGCCATGCAGTGGAACTGAACCCGGAGCCATGTGGTTGGGAAGCAAGCTTCTTACCACACAACTACGCCTGCACCTTGCTCTCTCTCCCCCTCTCTCTCTCCCCTTCTTTCTCTCCCCCTCCCCCCCTCTCCCCCCTCCCCCCTCTCCCCCTTTTTTAGTCTCCCCCTCTCTCTCCCCCTCTCTCGCTCCCCCTCTCTCGCTCCCCCTCTCTCTCCCCCTCTCTCCCCTCTCTCTCTCCACCTCTCTCTCTCCCCCTCTCTCTCTATATATATACATATATAAAATTTAAATTAAACAGAAAATGGAGAAATATTGATGAACCATAATTGACTTACATCAATTATAATTTATTAATTGAATGCAAATAGAAATGCATTCCATCTAACAGCTGTTTCTGCTTCCAATATTGCATGGTATTGCCTTTGATATGCTCAAAAAATATTTATGACATTTGGTAATAAAACCGATCTGAAACATGGAGCTTCATCAGAGTGAAGGATAAATAAAAAAGAAGAGCCTATGCACACACGGATACTCAACACACACACAAAGACACATATGGAGATATATATCCATACATAACAGACGCATGTGAAGCCACGTGGCTTATTGGTTAGGGCATTCGGCTCACGATCGTAAGGTCGTGAGTTCAATTCCCGGTGACGCGCTTTGTCCTTGAGCAAGACACTTTATTTCACGCTGCTCCAGTCACTCAGCTGGCAAAAATGAGTAGTAACTGTATTTCAAAGGGCCGGCCTTGTCACGCTATGTGTCACGCTGAGTCTCCCTGAGAACTACGTTAGGGGTACACGTGTCTGTGGATTACTCAGTCACTTGCACGTTAATTTCACGAGCCGGGTGTTCCGTTGATCGTATCAGCTGAGATCCTCGTCGTCAACAACAACAAATAACAGACGTATGTACATAGTCACACAAACCCATACACATAGATACACTCAAACACGTACACACAAGGAGACAGAGATACACTCAGAAATAAACACACATACACACACTCACATACAAACACACAAACATGCACACACAAACACATGAATATGCAGAATTCATAATGCAAAGGTACACACACGCATACATACATACATACATACATACATACATACATATATACGTACGTACATACATATATATGTGTATACACATGCACACTGACGCACACAGATGTGCACAAACAAACAAACAAAAAGAACTTGGCTCCACAAACGGGCAGAGTCAACAATTATTGAAGAGGTCGCAAGAAGCAACGAAAATTTTAGAAAGAATAAAAAATAGATGAGTAGAAATTGAACCGGTGAGTGTGTTAAGGCATTAAAACAGAATGACTCATCCCAGACACAACAAAATATGCTTCAACACACGAATTCACATAAAGAATCTTGCAAGCCAAATACAAAAACGATTTATATATATATATATATATATATATATATATAAAAATCAAAATAAGCAACACGGACTTTAAAGATGATTGTAGTACGCACGTTTCATGCTACTCCATTTATTTAAGTAATGCGAGCACAAAAATGTAGAAAATTACAGTAGAATAGACATATTATAATTGTGGCAACATTTAAAATCCAAGTGGGAGGAATACATAAAAATCCATCTTGACATATATATATATACATATATATATATATACATATATATATATATATATATATATATATATATATATATATATATATATATATATATATATATATATATATATATATAAAATCATAACTTTAAATCCACCCATAATTACAGAAGCGGAGAGGTGCTATCATATACATATTGTCCATTTTCTATTATTGTATAATATCAATAAGGCAACATGAATGAACAATGCAATGTAAATTGTTTTCAGAACTATTTTAATAGGTATTAAGGAAATTTCTTTAAATGTTATTCTGACCACCTAACCTCGGTTTAGTTTCATCACAAGTGTAAGAAAAGCGATTGTTGTGAAAATATGACACATTACGGTATGTTGTGTCCCAATACGAGGCCGTAGTTTTGTGGAGGCTCAGAGGACATTAACAGATCTCATCTTCATACTACTGACAAGTCGTCTTAACAGCAACGACAAGCAACATCGATTTTAACTTGAAAAATTCCATGAAATTGTAGCGTCGTTAAATTTCATATATTTATTGCCGATCACAAGCAATTGAAAGAGTACAAAAATACTTGAAATAATGGATTTTGTAACGTTGTCGATTCCATTAAACATCTACTTGCCATTATTGCTGGTCAGCAAATGGTAATATTATAAACATAACTTTTCTAGGTTGTATTTCGAGTAAAACTATGTTTGTGGCAAAATCAATACTGCGTCTTAAATACGAGAAAGACTCACTGACGTATATGTAAACATGTATGATATTCACTGATATATGCTCCACTACACGTACATAGAGATACATTTAAATATCGACAGATACATTTTTGTATATATGTGTTAATCTCCATCCATGTGCAAATTTGTGCTTATATAAATAGTTGCAGTTATTACTGCAAGCTCTTTTCCTGCATTTGAAGTAAGTCGCTCTACCTTCAGTCAATTACTTAATAAAATGTTCCAGACTAGTTACCATCAAACCATCAAACCGAACACTTTTTCTAGTCTTTACATATCCACAGCTGTTCAACACTAACACTTATCTCTACCACTGTTTATTTCTATATTAAACCTTCAAATGTCCATAAAATTATCCTATCTAAAGGCACATTGACCAGAGCAAGCGGTAAAAATCCTAAGGAGGCGATCGAATCAAGCTTATCTCTTATCTGCTTACTAACAAGCAACTTAAGATGGCAGTTGAGCAAGGCTATATCCCAATCATCCTAAATCGACCATTTCCTAAAGACCGATTTAGACAACTTACCGATATATGAAGGAGCAATAGCTCTTTTCACTGACCTTACTTTATGAGATGTCGTGGTTATGCAGAAAACAAATTATTAAGCATTCTCAGGCGGCTTGTTACGACACAGCGAAATGATACCGATGAATCGAATAAGCAATCTTGTTTTGATTGGAACTGGAGCCCGTCTAGCAGGAAGATACTGAAACTTTCCCCAATTTTATAAAACAATTACTATTTACAACGACATCTGTTTACAGCTGGATGCTGTGCTGATCTTAGCTATTTACTAGCTTAGTCTGGTCTGTTGAACGTTACTTCAGTCATGAAGACAGACAAACATCGGTGACAGAATGTGAAACTCTATCGCTCGTTTTTGTAGTTGGCCTTTCTATCGACACTTAACTTTTGTTAGTCAAGTTTAAAACGATTCATTAATTCACTTTGTTCACATAAACATGTAAATTGTTTTGCTATTATTTCTCTTTCTGTCATATCAGATATTTGCAGATTGTTTATGTGTATCTGTGCTTACGTGTGACGTGTGTGTTGTGTAAATTCTTAAAGAAATGAATAATTCATAATAAAACTTTAATACTGATGTCTCTTGTTTCATTTTCCCCTAAAAGACACGAGTGGGAATAGTGGAATAGCAGAATAACGGAAGGAAAAATGCGTGTGAGGAAAAATCTAACATTGTTTAGATAACGCTTTTATTAAATTATCATAAAAAGTTCTTAAAATGTATAATTTTATCGTAAAACGGAAGTCCAAAGCTGAATTACTGGAGTAATTGAAAATGTACTGCCTAGTTTTAAGAACAAAAAAATTTTAAAAATGAAGATAAAAAATAAATAAAGGAAAATATAATCTACTGAATATTTATATTTACATTTTTTTTTGTAATGATGATGGGAGCCAGTAAAACGAACTAAATGCATATACTGAATTATTAACTTCGTTGAAATTATCGTCTGTGATAGATTAAGGAAAAAAAATAAGACGAAATATCTGCTTCAAAATAATGGTGTCTCTCTTGGTCCGCACATATTTCAGGAAGCAAATGAATCAATAAAACAAACGTTTAGTGAATATCAATGTCAGAGGGATAATATAGGAGGAAATATGGTGAGAATTTGAAGAATATCTAGTAAGAATTCAGCAAGAAGCATTCACGTCTCGAATTTAATTCTCGGTTATAACTCATTTCATTCTGCATATGATGGCACAACAAACTATTTCATAACTACTCTCCTATAAATTTAAGATCTTATGTCATACCATCATAATTTTTAATATCGTTTTCTTTTCAGGCACTGCCGAAGTGAATTAATGGGGAATAACTAAGAAAGAGAAAAAAAAAGAGAAGAAACGGAAAGAGGGAAGATAGAGAGGTGAGTAAGGTAGGAGGAATAGGAGAGGAAGTGAGAAAGTGCAAAACGGGAAAGGAGAGTCGAAAGGAGAAAGAAATAGAGAAATAAGCGAAAGGTAAAGAAAGACATATATATATATATATATATATATATATATATATATATATATATGTATATATATGTGTATATATATGTTACATACATACATATATACATACATACATACATATATATGTATATATATATGTTTTTTATGTATGTATATATATATATATGTACATATGTATATGTATATATATATATATATATATATATATATATATATATATATATATATATATGTATGTATGTATGTATATATATATATGTACATATGTATATGTATAAATATATATATATATATATATATATATGTAGAGAGAGAGAAATTAGAGAAAGGTAAAGAAACCCCCCCCATATATATATATATATATATATATATATATATATATATATATATATATATATATATATATATATATATATATATATATATATATATAGATAGATAGATATTGGATACTGAATAAACCGCAATATACTTTCTATTTTCCCCCTTTACAGTTAACTGTTGGGAAAAGAAGAGATGAAAAATTTTTAAAAAAAGAAAAATTTAAGCGCCAAACTCACATGAAACACAACATAGGCTTTTAATGTTATCTTTTATTTTGTAAAACTTAGAATGTTAGCTTCTAAAAGATGCTAGGGTTTTCGTTTATCTGCATAGACCATAAAACACAAGAACAATGAAACAGGAGTTAATGAAACACAAGTTAAATTTACATATGTTTATGTGTATATTTAATCTTTTGGTGGCTTCATCCACCATTTGTCAGGTCATTCCTCCCTCAGTAAATCCGAGATCGTTGGAAATCATCACTAGATGCCACTAGTATTGAGAATGTACGCAATAAAAACCTTATGCAGTTTATACGGTGATAATCGGTTACTTTTAATGTTGCAACATGCAAAAACAAAAACAAAAAGTGAAAACAAAATGGGAGCAATAATACGTTATCTTTTGTAAGTAAACCTTCGCCGTTAAAGAAGTATGTAATAAAAAGTCACACTAAAACTTACTGTTTCCATAGAAACACATACTATCAGACGCTGGTTCAACGAGAGAAAAACGAAAGTGAAACAAAAAGACAAAAAAAAAAATAGAGATACGTAAAGAAAAAAGAAAGGAAGAAAGAAAGAAAGAAAATAAAAGAGAATAACGAAAGCAACAAGAAAGATATACTATGAAAGAGAAGGAAAAGGAAAACTATTTACGTCTACGAAAAAATTTGTCTCCCGAGTTTATATCGAAGTTAAAATGAAACTGTGTTTTGGTTGTCGACTTTCAGAAAGTCTCTCTATACACACACACATAGATACATATACATACATGCACAAATATACATATGCGTGAATATGTATATATATATATATATATATATATATATATATATATATATATATATATACACATACATATGCATATATACATATGCACGTGTATATATAACATATAGAGAGCCATCTGTCATCCTATACACACACAGGTATTTATATGTATGTATGCGTACATATATGTATTCACACACACACACACACATATATATATATACATTTATATGCATACACACACATACGCACACGCACACACACACACGCATGTACACACACACTCTCTCTCTCTCTCTCTCTCTATATATATATATATAGGAAAGGAAAGAGAGAGTGTATGACGTTTCGGGCGTAGCCCTTCGTCGGAAAGATGGAAAGTTCGGAGAATGGAAGAACGGAGAAAGAGGAAAATGGTACCGATGCCCACGAGGTAATACACATATACGTATGCACGTATACACACAGATATATAAATGTATGTATATAGGTACATATATATACATATATGCATACATATTATGTAAATATGTACACACACACACACACACACACACACACACACACACGCATATATATGCATGTATGAATGTATGTATATATGTATGTATGTATATATATCTCAGCTATAATCGCAAAGCAATAAATTCTCAGCGAAGTGAGAATAACCAACCAGTTCTATAGAGTTTGATGATTTACACCCAACCATTCCACCGTTGGCCTGTTTGTATTAGATGGGACAAGACATTTATTACCAGTTCTACACTAACAAACTTGTCGAAAATGTATAGACTGCAGCGTCATTGTTAGAACTAGTGAGAAACGATGGATGCACGTGTGTACGTGCGGGTGCGCGCGCGCGTTTATGTGTGTGTGTGTGTGTGTTAGTGAGTATGAGTGTATGTATGTGTATACTACTGTGTGTTTATGTGCGATTGTATATGTGCAGCCGTGATGGTCTATGTATGTATGTTTGTGTGAATGCACGCGCGTACGATTGCATGTGTGTATATGATATGTATATATCTGTGCACACATATATGTTTCTGATGCTGTAGTGTATGCATGTATGTAATATATATATATATATATATATATATATATATATATATATATATATATATATATATACATACATATACATATACGAATCTACGTACGTAAATATATGTATGTATGTATGTATGTATGTATGTATGCATATATGCTTGTATTTAGATGACATTGCTATCGATTTTATTAAACTATACACTGCGCATGTTAATGTTTCGGTGATATATATTGGCATATTTTATATATATGTACATATATGTATATATATATATATATATATATATATATATATATATATATATATATATATATATATATATATATATTTATATATATATATATATATATATATATATATATATATATATATATATATATATATATGTACACACATATATATATGTACACACATATATATATATATATATATATATACATATATATATTTATATATATATATATATATATATATATATATATATATATATATATATATACATACATATACATATACGAATCTACGTACGTAAATATATGTATGTATGTATGTATGTATGTATGTATGCATATATGCTTGTATTTAGATGACATTGCTATCGATTTTATTAAACTATACACTGCGCATGTTAATGTACACACATATATATACATATATATATTTATATTTATATATATATATATATATATATATATATATATATATATATATATATATATATATATATATGTATATGTATATATATGTGTGTACACACACATATATATATATATATATATATATGTGTACACACATATATATACATATACATACACATATATATATATATATATATATATACATATATATATATATATATATATATATATATATATATATATATATATATATATATATATATATATATATATATATATATATATATATATATATATATGTAGATGGCTGTCCAGCCTTCGTTATATTTATAGCGCTTAAGTGTGCTGATGTGTTTGTATATGTATGTGATATGTACGACTGTACGTATTTGTAAGCGTACATGTGTCTGTGAGTTTGCATTCGTGTGTGTTGACGGTTATACAATCGATGTTATATTCATGCCACTGATTTATATGTAGTTGTGAATTTTATAGACACACATGTCCCCACAAACACACGCATACACACATACACACGCATGCAAGGATAAGTATACTCACAATGAAACGTGTGTGTGCGATTTATGCTATCGTAAGAGCGTGAATATTTGTATGTTGTGTGTATGTATGTTTGTAAATGTTAATATAAAATAAAACGAAGCTCTGTTGATCTCACTTAAGCTCTGCGGCAAGGGTAAGGTTCCGTCCCTCAAGTCCCAAAGAGATAAATGTTGAAAGAACCTGTTTAACCCTTCGTGGGTCGGCGGGGTTGGAATAACACAAAAGGCCATTGGGGTCCCCTTTTATTTTTGTGCATTTCCGCACTATTCATAAAGTAATATTTGTTTAATCTTGTATATATGTGTGAGTGCATGATAGAGAACAAGAAATTTACTACTTCTTTTAGTTTTATAAACTATACATATAGCACTAAATATAAAATAAAACAAAAAATTATTTAGCATATCGATTCATACCAGTACAAATACAAAGAAAATTGACTTATAATTCATCAGAACATCTGAAAAATGAACAGGAAAAAAATAATTTCAAAGAAGGCCAATTGGGTCCAGTTGGACCCCAATGACTATATTTTATGCTATAACATCCATATGACTGGAAATTTTTAACTCAAAATTTGTATGTGCATACATAAACTATTGATAATTAAAGTCATTAGATATAAAATCAATTAAATAAAAAATGTAAAAGTTGCATAACTTTTAAAAGTTGCTGGGGTCCCAAGGGACCCCCACCGGCCCACGAAGAGTTATGGCACATAATCTGGGGTAGATTAAATCTACCTTTGTTCTTGATTGGTATTTAATTTATCAATCAGAAAGGACGTAAGATAGAAATGGTCTCAGTGGGATTTGAACGGAGAACGTAAAGAGACAAAATGTCCTGCAGTATTCTGTCCACCACTTCTATTATTCTATCATTCCACAGCCCTAAATCTAGTTAAAATATTTTCCTATCAAAATGACATGTTTCTAGACATGATAGTTTTTAAATTTAAGTATTTTTAAGGTTTAGGGCAGCTAGCTGGTAGAATCATTAGCTCTCCGGACAAAATACTTAGCGGCATTCCATCCGTATTTACGTTCTGAGTTCAAGTTCTGCCGAGGTCGATTTGCCTTTCATCTTTTCGAGGTCGATAGAATAAATACCAGTTGATCACTGGGGTCGATGTAATCGATTTAGTCCACCCCCCGAAATTGCTGGCCTTGTACCAACATTTGAAACCAATATTTTAAGGTTTAAGGTGGCGCGGTGGTAGAATCTTTAGCATGCCTGACAGTTAACTTAGCGGCATTTCGTCCATCTTTCTTTCTGTGTTCGAATTCTGCCGAGGATATTTTGCATTTCATCTTTTCGAGGTCGATAAAATAAGTATCAGTCGAGCACTGGGGTTGATGTAATCAACTTAACCCTATACATAATTTTTAAATATATATACCCGTTGTTGAGTAACGATCCGGCGAAGGAGTATTCATTACCTAAGTAGAGTGTAGTAGAGATCCCTGGATCGGCTTAAATACTATTTGGATAGAAAAGTCAAAGGCTGCCAGTGGAACTCGAACCTACATCTCCTGTAAGCATGAGAGGCGTTCTACTATTGAAGCAAAGCAATACTTCGAATTTCTCTATCCGTTTTAGAAAGTTTATGCTTATCAGCGAGAATTCCAAATTTCGAGAACGTGGAGTAATGTTTTTTCGCAATCACCGGAGCGTGAAGCGCTGCTAACGACTGCAGGTTCGTGAGATGGTTGTGATCTGTAAACTTTTGAGTAGGAACCGAAAAGAGAAGTATGAACATGCAATGCGCGCCTGCACACTGAATTCGTAAAACGGAAGAGAAAAATAAAAACGCAATGTCAAACAAATTATATGATGGTCTGGATGCAACGTTTGACACCATTATCACTTGCTGCAATTTTCTTGTTTAGAACGGTGTATTTCCTGATGTTAATAATGCACACACAGATATGTTAAATTACTGGCGTTTTATAACAGAGTTTAGTTTAATTGCTGTCATGTACATATCTATAGATGTCTTTCATTCAGCACTGTGTAACGAAGAATGTAAACAATGCGTCTGTTCAATATGTTCGTGAAAAGTAAATGAGAGAAAAGCTGTGTGTACGTTTTGTTTCTTGCTGGAATCCTCATCAGCAACTGTGTACCTTGTTTATCTCTTCCCAAACGTATGACGTATAAATCCACTAACATTAGAGATTAAAAGTAAATTGGGAAGAACGATTTGCATATTTTAGTACTTTTTTAGACAGTTTGAGCGAACATTAAATTATTGGTGTGCCAACAGTGTTTCGTTTTTATTGCTAGAATTTACTATAAAACACATACACACACACACGCACACACACACACACACACACACACACACACACACACACACACATATATATATATATATATATATATGTATATATAAAAATATAGATGCGTCTGTGTGTGGTGTGTGTGTGTGTTTGTCTGTGTAAGGGTTCGTTCTGTGGCAAGATTAAAATCTTGAGCAATGACTTCGTCATCACCAATCCTGCTTTATATCGATGTAACGAGAAAAGTGCCAAAACTTTTTATGAAACCCCATGCATTGATTGTTGAAGTAATGATCAATGATCACCATCTCCTCTCTTCTTTTGCCTCACATACAACCTCATATAAATTAGCGAAGAAATGTGATATTTTTTAAGCAGCGATATTGTTTATATCTTTCTTAAGAAAGATTTCAGACAAAAATTCCAGCATTATCTCCTCGGCCGAAGTAGATTTGCAATTCATCACTGAATATGACTTTTAACAAATCCTCCATACTCTATAACTGCTTCTGTTTAATCTACAGTAACTCATGTTTTCTATTTAGATCGTAATACTAGTTTTGGTTTGACTTCTCTGAACGCAGTTCCTATTTCATTCAATCGAGTTCTGCCAGAAACATCCTGTTTCTGTCTATTGGGAACATCTTTGTTTTATTAGAACATTTAAATACAAATAAACAGGAAAGAAGAGAGATAAAAAAGAAAAAGAAAGAAAAGGAAAAAGGTGGGGGTAAAGCAGCGGAAGATGAAGGTGGGGTCGATCGGCCGTATATCCCAGAACAAGTGGGGTGCTCAACTGCGCTCCGCGGTAATGATCGCGGTGGCGTTGCCGCGGAGAATGGCCAGCGACGCATACTGTAGCAGCCACTCCACCACATGAGCTTCATTTCTTCGACGGCCCGCCGTCATTCCTGTTTTGCGGAAGAAATCGGTAGTACGGGGTCCTAGAATACCCGGCGTCTCGTCGGCGATGGGCCAGGCTCCTGTACTTATTAATTTTTCTCTCCTCCGCTTCACAAGCGGTGATACCTGGGTTTGAAACCGATTGTGCAAGGTTGAAGCCAGAGAACGTGTCGTAGCAAGCACGTTGTATTTCAGACTAGAGATCTACCTTTCTTGAATGGAAAGAGGGTTATCCTGTCGGGGCAGTTACCATTCCTGCGGTCGGGACCTGATGACTCATACATCATCTATCCTTAAGGAATTTTCCATCCTGACACTTCCACATCGTTTGTACTCTACTTTTATTTGTTATCTTCGTAACCTTCCAAATATGTTTATACATCAACCTAGATTTAGGCTCATCTGACTGAAGACAGAGTCAACATATTTTTGTGACTGACACTACTCCATGTGGGGTTTCCTTCATGAAGTAGCTTTATGACTCTTTCCATCGTTTCAGTTGACAACTCTCTCGTTGGAGCCATGTTTCCTTTCAATTAGACAAAACTAATAGCTCGATAATATTTGTAATCATTCCCTTTTAACTACGGACTAACTTGCAGCTTTAAATTTATGCTAGCATTTATTTAGAGGTGCAAATTACAAGTTGATTACATAATTTCCCCCCTTACTGGATCTTGAGTAAAAGAAGGTCGTTAATTAGCGTAATTTATTTTAACTCATAGAATAGGTTTTAAACAATCAAAATGTTCAACTATTAAAGAAAAGTTTGTTTTGTGTCATATCTATGATTTGTTGACGTGCTACGAAGTAAGCTAAAACTGGATGAAAACTCTCGAAGTGAAGTTTTCCCATAATTTTTGCAGGGGTTTGTATATATTACCATATATAATATTCACTTGCTTCAATATTATATAGGGTATATTTTGAGTTCAAATTCCGCCGAGGTCGACTTTGCCTTTCATCCTTTCGGGGTCGATAAACTAATTACCAGTTGCGTACTTGAGTCGATCTAATCGACTGGCATCTCCCCAAAATTTTCAGGCCTTGTGCCTAGAGAAGAAAATATTATATAGGGTATATATGGCGTGGCTGTGTGGTAAAAAGCTTGCTTCCCAACCACGTGGTTCCGAGTTCAGTACCAGTGCGTGGCACTTTGGGTAAATGTCTTCTACTATAGTCTCGGACAGACCAAAGCATTGTGAGTGGATTTGGTAGACGGAAACTGAAAGAAGCTCGTCGTGTACATATGTATATGTATTTATGTGCGTGTGTGTCTGTGTTTATCTCCTCATCATCGCTTGACAACCGATGCTGATGTGCTTACATCTCCGTAACTTAGCAGTTCGGCAAAAGAGACCGATAGAATAAGTATTATGCATACAAAAAATAAGTCCTGGGGTCGATTTGTATGTGTGTGTATGATGAATGACTGAAACAAGTAGAAAAACAAAAGAATATATTACATATATATATATATATATATATATATATATATATATATATATATATAATATGAATATATATGGCAAGTGTGGGTCAACCAAAGCCATACGAGTGAACCCGATAGATGGAAACTGAATGAAGCCCATAATATATACACGTGTATATATGTATGTATGTATTTGCATCTTCCCCTCTATGAACAGTATCCACCAATGAGCAATCAGCTACATCTCTCTCTCTCTTTCTCTCTCTCTCTCTATCTCTCTATCACTATCTATCTATGTATCTATCGCTAATATATATATATATATATATATATATATATATATATATATATATATATATATATATATATATATATATATGTAGTATAATATGTGACAATTATTCGGTTGCCATAATAAAACTCCGAGTTTCGGATGTCAGGGCGGAAATCTGCTCTGGTATCTCGTCAGTTATTAAGACAAACAAAAATGAATTTTTGTTAGTCTTAATAACTGACGAGGAACAAAATGTATTTTTGTCTGTCTTAATAGCTGACGAGATGCCGGAGCAGATTTCCGCCCCGACATTCGAAACTCGGAATTTTGTTATGGCAACCGAATAATTGTCACATATTATATTACAGATAAATTCCTCTATTTACATAATATCGTGGTCTCATTCATTCTTTTGTTGTCGTACTATTACTATTATTATGTATATGTATATGCAATGAATACATTCTCGTCTAAATTACACAGAAATGAAAATAACACTGATATCTCATTTTAACAGATATATTTACCAAAATTACATAAAAATATCTTGAAATACTAAAGAGTAAATTTATTTAATAAAATCCCCGTTGGATTCAACCACAGCCTCCAGACGACTTCAGAATCTCTTGCAACTCTTCTGGACGGTCTCCTTGTTTAAGTTGGTCAATGTTGCCATAATCCTTGCTTTCAGTTCATCTTTGGCGTTACAAAGTGTTTTATTGGTCTCTCGTTCAACTTTGCTCCACACATAATAATCAACGGGGTCGCAGTCTGGGGAGTTAGGAAGTCAGATGTTAGGATTGATGTGGTCGCAAAAATTGTCTGACAGCCACGAGTGGGTTCTCCTGCTTGTGTGGCAAAGTGCAGAGTCCTGTTGCCAGATATAGGGTCTTCCAGTAGCCACTCTCTTGCCTCAGGGCAGCACTACCTCCTCTATGCACTTTATGTAGGCCTCTGTTCTTCTTATGTTTTCCTCATTCAGTAAAATATTCAGTAAAATATATTTTATGAGACGTCTTTTTCTGTGTCTTTTCTTTTTCTTTGTCTCTCTTTTTTGCCTTCCTCCCTCTCGCTTTCCCTCTCTAACACTTTCCTCTGTGTTACTTCTTTCTCTCTCCTTTCACTACTGCATGACCTGTGACCATTTATATCTTGTCCATTTCCTTTTTCGCCTCAACTTAGACTCGATTAGTCACGCCTCTCTGTGCTCCTCCACTCCTTTTACACGGTATGTTTCCTTCACCTTTTGTTCTACTTTCCATCTATCTCTTTCTCGTTTCCAGTCCTACAGGACATTTTCCGTTGCGTTACTCCCCACAGGTACAACTTACAGCCGCACAACCTCTTTTCGTCGTATATGCATAATTATTTTATTTTTGTTCGCATATCCACATTTTATCGTAACTGTTATCATTATTGTTTTGTACGCTGGTTAGCTCTTCCCAGTGGTTTCTCGCCGCTGGTGTCATCAAAGGTGAACAATATCATTGTTAAAGGCGCGAAATTGTTATGAGCCTTTGGATGATGACTGATGAGGAATTAGGTATGTTTCGTATATGAATTTTCCGTCTGTTGCGTTTCTGTAAAATTTTGAGAACATTATTTAATGTAACGCTACGCACATTCTACTTATCATATGTATATATATATATATATATATATATATATATATATATATATATATATATATATATATATATATATATATACATACATACATACATACATACATACATACATACATACATACATACATATATATACACACATACACACACATATGTACATACATATGTGTGAGTATATATATCGTAGGAAGCGGAAGAGAAAAAATTACCTTTACACATGTAAGCACACAGATACATACATATATATTATATTATATATTCACGTATATATACATACATATGTGTATACATGCATACACACGCATGCACACCGACACACATACATACATACCAGGGTATTTCTTAACTAGATAATAATGATCCCAGACTGTGATAAAAACTAAAATAAATTGGTTGAATAAGTGAATAAGGCTGTAAGATATGAACAAGTAATAAATTGGCGTTTGTTCGTGTGTATGAATTATAAGTACATATCACTTTTTTGTATAGAATCAGATAATGCCATAGAAGCAATCACATACGCATATGCATGCAGAAAGAAGAATAAGCAAAACCGAGGATTGCATATATTTATAGGAATTGTGTAGGCATCACTTACTCAGAAAGCCGTACAAGTATATTCTTGTAGTATTGAGAAACACCTAACTAACAAGCCAAATCATAAACACAATTCCCCACCAAATGGAATATCATACATAAACATGCTCACGACATCTAATCACACACCTTATACAAGCGTACCCACTTCATTATAACTTTGGCCCTAAGCACCAACTAAACACAGAGCCTAATCGCATATTAAACGATAATTAAATTACAAACGCATGAAGATAAATTACACACAGGGCAATAGTTAGACACACTCATTCTGTTACAAAGACACTCTATACATTTCAAAGACAAAAATCTATATAGTTTTGTATCCATTCAATCACTTAAACACACCATACAACATGATAGTGTTCTCTTGTAGTCCGAGAAAGACAATTCTACAATTTCTTGTGAACAACCTGGATAAATGACTTCCTTATAGTGATCAAATATCTGTGCTGTTCATTATGTCATTCCCTCCATAAAATCAGTGCATCACGGTATATCACGCATGAGGTGACGAAGTTATCGCAGAGCAACGTGAGATGATGTGTTTTGCTCAAGAGCGCAATGCACAACCCGGTCCAGGTATTCAAACTGAGATCTCTCGATCGTAAATGCAACACTCTAGCCAATGGGCCATGCGTCCTCTCCACAGCAACATGTACGTAGAATGAGACCCACAGACGCATACATATGTGACCACGATATTCAAATACACGAATAGGTTGAAATGTTTCAAGGCCGCCTATAAAATGGAACCTATTATATGACTCTCGCTGTTTTAAAAATATTGCTCACATAAATCCAGAAATTAGAACAGCTATAACTATTCTTGTATGGACATGAAGTACAAATTCTAGGTTCCAGCCAATGTAAACACAGACCGTTAGCTCAAGAAACATGAAGGAACAACACTATACTTGCAAATGCAATCTTTTCTGAAAGGAATATTTAACTGTTGATGTAGCCTACTTGTTTATATAGCCTGATAATGAGTATCGTTTATCACCTGTTCCAGTTTCATACCACAATTGATCAGAGGATTCCCTCAAGTAAACTAGAAATGCTTACAAAATCTGATTGTTCATACTAGAATATTATTTTGTCAGTGACTTGAATATCAATCGGATTCAGTTACCGAGACATAACATCAAACTTTGAATTTTTATTGCTGAACAAACAAGAGAGTTATACATACATACATACATACATACATACATACCTGATACACAAAAGGATAGCAATACAGGAAAAGCAGTAAAATGTGACAACCGATGCAAACTTTGTGGAGTTAACACCGAAGATGTCACCCACATCATAAGCAGTTGTCTGAAAATGTCATCACGGTATTAACGATAAGACATGATGTTGTGGATAGGACACTCTGTAATGAAATCCATCGGAAGAATAATCCCGAGGACAAATAAATAAGAACCCACAGTATTGTAGAAGCCGTAGCCATCATAATAAACAGGTGTACCGGTGGAACAGACCTGATATAATGATTTGGGAGAAGAGAAACTGTATACAGTTGTGGAAATTAACTGCCCAGCGGTTGTTAACATAAAGCTGAAGATCAGTGAAAAAGAGAACACCTACGCAGAACTATTTAAGAAATCTGCAGTTATTTTATCCAGATTACAAGTTCAGGTTTATAGCTGTAATTATCGGGGCCCTGAGATTTGTAACACACCGCCTAAATATCAATCTTGATAAATTGGGATTCTCAAAACCAGAAAGGAGAAAGCTAATTGGAAGACTACAAATCTAATCCATCACTGGAATCTTAAAAATCTGTAAAAATTTCCAGAAGCTTATCATTTAAATATATATGAGTATGTCTAGATATGCAACTATGCATGAGAATACATACATAAAGCAAAACATACAGATCTGTACATGTACATACATACATACATACATACATACATGGTGGTTGTCTACTCCTTACACAGAGTTTGACCACCTCCTGCACCTACACCTTAGCCCTTTCACGGTGTCTGATGTGGCTTTTTAAAGCAGACAATGTTTTGAAAAAACACCCACACAGATTGCACCTCTGATTTGTACTACCAATACCTGCAGGTAAGTTCTGCTCATTGTGGGTCCTGTTCTGGTGCCTTTGCGAAATTTTTCTGGAGAACATTATTTTTCTTTGTGGTTGGGTCGTTGATGACCTCTTTCTAGCATATTGGATGTCCACCTAGTAGTCATCCCTTATACACGTGTAATACAATTTTTTCTGAATTTTCAGATTTTTTTATATGCTAGGTCACTTGGTTTTAAATTGAATTAATATTCAATTTATCACCCTCTCTCTCTCTCTCTCTCTCTCTCTCTCTCTCTCTCTCTCTATATATATATATATATATATATATATATATATATATATATATATATCAACCGGGATAAGTCAGTGGGCCTGCGGCTCGGCACCTGGAGAAGCAAGCCCATGCCGTCAAGCAGCGCCTCCGTCGTGGGACGTTGGACTGACGGTCCGGTTGAGTTGCTCGGGGTCTGGTTTGGTCCGGACCTCCAAACGGAGAAGAACTGGGACGAGGTAACGAAAATGGTGGCCACTCTAGCCCTGCAATGGGCCGAGAGGAAGCTTTCCCTAAAAGGTCGGGCGGAGGTAGCGAACACGTACATCGCGTTCGTCAGCTACTACCGCCTGACCGTCGTTCCTTGTCCCGACCCTACCATCACCAAGCTGGAGCGCATCCTCTTCCGCTTCTTGTGGAAAGGAAGCGTTCCGATGGTTAGGCGATCCGTTTGCTGCCAACACCTGTTAAAAGGAGGACTGGGCATGCCGTGGTTGATGATGCGCAGACACGCGCTGAGACTGCGACATCTCCGGCTCTACGTAGACAGCGGTGAACAGGTGTGGTCACCGTTTGTGCGGCGCGCTTTCCCGCAGCTCGTCTCCATGACCGAACTGCAGTCGTGGATCAAGAGGCCGAGGAAGGGCGAATGGCACCGCGAGTGTCGCGTTGCTCTCTGGCAACTCCAACAACCCGGGTCAATCTTGAGCGACTGCATCACAACTAACGCATTCTATAGTGGATTAGTGGAGGGAAGGTACGACGACGATCTCGGGGCGAACCTGGGCGTCGACGAGGAATACCTGATCCGCCTGTTTAAGACGACCTTCGGGCCGCGACCTATGGACAACTTCCAGAGATCCCTGGCCTGGCAGTGCTATCGAGAAGCACTACCCGTTCGGGATAAGCTCTACAGGTATGGCTCGAGAAACACGGGGCCGACCTGTCCGAGATGCGGGCAGAGCGACGAAACCGTTCTGCACGCACTCGTACAGTGTCCCACCATTTCCGACCTGTGGGCTTACGTCGAACAACTGCTATCGCGTGTGGGACGAGTCGGTCTATCAGCAGCCGAGTCTATCGTGAATATTGTCGCGCCTCCTTCCTTTAAACGGGAAGGAAGAGCTGTTTTCATCGTACTTGTGGCTATGGCGAAAGAATGTGTATGATGGACGCGTCTGAAAGGTCTAGAGACAAAGACTTTCCTCTCTTGGCAATCTCTCATCAACTTCTTCAAGTATCACCTGAAGAGGAAGGTGAGAGTAGAAAGGGAAGTCTTGTCTAGTAAATGCTTCAAAAAAAGATGGGTGAATGTAGCAAGGATGGCACGTGTGAATGACGGAGCCACCTTGAGCATAACCCTATGAACTAGAAAAAGAGAAAAACAAAAAGGCAAAAGAGAGTCACTTACTGTTATAGTTTCTTCAATGACAATATTGACCAAGGTTACCGTGGTCTTTTCCGTAGGCTTTTCTTTCCACGGCTAAACCTAAACTGTCCTCCCCTCTTTTTACACAAGAACATGACTGTGATACACGATCCCTATTGATGGGTTTTTTGTTTTTTTCGATCCCTTTTGATCGACACACCCCTATTTTTTTCCTCACCCCCTCCCCAAAAGAAAAGCTCTACATTGTATTTGTCCCATCTTTGTTGAGCCCTGTGTGGCTAATAAAAGAAATGTGTGTATATATATATATATATATATATATATATATATATATATATGAATGTGTATAGTTCAATGTAGGCAACAAACACAAACCGCAAGTAACAACAGTTTTTCCTTTACAACCACATCACATTGAAAGCATCATGTGACAACTTGGAAACATACGTACCGTAAGCATAACGAAGCAACGAAAGAACCTCTACGCATTCGATTGGTTTATTTAAAATAGCACCCAAATCTATTATATTACACCATGCTGTATATAAAAAGAAAGGCTCCACGGAAAATGTAGTTCCAGCTATATCGTATTTGTGAAAAAGAGATGATTACAGATAGAATACTGAGGTGGGGCTAAGCAACAACAACAGTAATGTTCCTGTTTGGGAGTTTGAGTGCAAAAAGAAGTAGAAATACAATTGCACCAAAATTGTATGAGTTTCAAAAGTAAACATTACTTAAAAACTTAAGCATTGTAGAAAAGATATATCTGTATCCACAGTTACTACGTGTATGAAAATAACACATCTTTGAAAATAAAAAAAAGCATTACTCACATTGACAATACTATTGCTAGAGACAACTGAATATTTAAGCAAGGAATAAACACAAGCTGGCGAAACAGATAAGCAATCAACCTCTGTGTATATGTTGTAAACTATGCAGATGGATGCTGGAAAATCGTTGATACTAAAGCTACAGCAGAAGACATTATAGAAAACATTGTCCTGCACCATAGCAGTAACTGCTCACTGCTTTGGTTCCCACAATTCGTCTTGACTTATATATTCGCTTGAAAAATAAGAAAACAATTGCTAAAATGCATAAGTTAAAACATCTGAACTTCTGAAAATTACTATAAGCACAGGCGTGTCTGTGTGGTAAGAAGTTTGCTTCACAACCACATGGTTCCTAGTTCAGTTCCACTGCGTTGCACTTTGGGTAAGTGTCTTCTACTACAGACTCGGGCCAACCAAAGCCTTGTGAGTGGATTTGGTATACGGAGACTGAAAGGAACCCACCGTATAAATATGCCTATCTACGTGTGTATGTGTGTGCGCGTGCAAGCGTCATCTCTACTAAATGTCTCACCACTCTGTTCTATTTGTATGTCGAGCGAAGACGATACCACCTTTATCCTTACTTCCTTTCTAGTCAGCGCTCTAAATTCCTTACTCTTTCCCTCCTTACTGGGAGAGAGCCACTTCTACACTATCAACTAGCAACCAGCGAGCGAACTTGTCACTCCCACTACAATTACCGCATTTTCCGGTGTATAAGTCGCTATTTTTTACCTGGAAAATTTAGAGTGCGGTTTATAGGAAAATGTGCCTAATATGTTTACTTTATAAGTTTCAGGAGGAAAATAATTTGTGTATGGAGCTTGACTGATTCCACTGACTTTTTTCAGATGAAAGGTCGGTTGGTGAACAAAGTGAAAACTACGGCTACAGTACATTGGAGCCTGGAAGAAAAAGCATATATGTTTTGCTTTACCTTCATGTCTTGATATGTTATTTTTAATCCAATAAAAACTTTTATATTGATGAAATGTGTTTGTTGTTGATTATAGTAAGATAAAATCATAACAATTACAATACATTGTTGTAAAATATGGCATTTTGAAACTACATACACGTCAACAATAAAAAGCTAGCTGCGGACCCGTGCCTCTATATGCTTACTGGTTACTCTGACACGACCCCCCCCCCCAAAAAAAAAATTTTAATTAAATTAAAAAGGGGGTAATATGCAACACAGGCAGTAAACAACAAATAAAATAGAACAGAGTAGTGACATTTAGTAGAGATGACCCGGAAGTTGTTCCTCTTCGCAAACAGCAGTAACATTCTTCAACTGAATACACGTCGTTGATTTGCTAAAATTACCCAAATACGACAACTTTAACACGAAATAACTTCTAAAATACGAAAGTTTGTCAAAAATGCTCAAAGTAAACCGTGTTCTGGATGAGAAATTGCACCAGACTATGAAGTTTCAAACTGTTTGGTTAAAAAAAGTTAATTAAAAAATTCATGATTTTTTCAACAACTTTTATCAACAAAGTAGACGTTCAAATCTCTTTCTCTGCAATTTATACACATGTACATCAGAAACGCGCGCGCGCGGATCATGAGAAGCACACTATATTTGCTAACCAAGGCAATAAACATCTAAGGAAGGATTTCAGCAGGGAATCTGAGATCATAGGGGATGAAATGAAATCGATTTTATCCTTGCCCTGCCCTTCCCTAATCTGAACGCAATTTCATGTTACCGAGAAGTTAGCAAAAGGGGTGATGGTGTTAATCTGAAATCACTACACCGACATAATTTACAAAAAACAAAAAACAAAAAAAAAAAAATAAATAAAAAGTTGATCACTGGTGAGTTTCTTGAATGGCCGTTTGTTATACTATACGCCTTTGAATACAACCTCACGATGTTTGCTATTTCTAGCATAATAAGTGATCACATAGAGGATGTGTTGCCTTGGAGTTTGTTTGAGAGATAGACATTAAAATTTCATTAAAGTAATAGAAAGAATGTATATTTATATATATATATATGTGTGTGTGTATGTATGCGCGTATGTATGTGTGCATGTGTGTGTGTAAATTTACATACATACATACATACATACATACATATGTACACACACACACACACACACACACACACACAAACACACACATATATATATATATATATATATATATATATATATATATATATATATATATATATATATATATATATATTTGTTTCGTGTTACTATTTCCGGGTATGTTAATGTTTTTTCTCATAATGACTGCCTGTGACATTACAATTGTTTATCTTATTAGAAATATAGGTATTGGTAGAAATCTGGTTAGTAAAAGTCTTGTTATTTAGTCCATAGTTGTTAAACATTTTTTCTTTTTTATGATAGGGCTATCTTTACAAATATACTTCATAGAGTTAAGTTGTGTGCCAGGATGCTCCAATTCATGATGGGGTTTAGAAATTGTGGTGTGTTTATTGAAATTCATATTTATATAGGTGTTGTTATGATTGTTGTACTTAATTTGATATTTATAACCAGCATTCATAAGAGCCAGACTGTAATAGTCTTAATGCTTATTAAAAATTCCTTCATTTGAAGATAATGAGTTAATTCTATTTTCAATGTTATAAGGTATGTTATCAAGAATGTTAGAAGGATGATTGCACTGCTCATGTATATAAGTAATATTGCTATGAGGTTTATAGTATGGTTGGCAAGCTGAAGTAGTGAGGTTAAGATTTGCGTCCAGGAAGTTCATAGAAGTGTGATACTGCTCGATGATGATGGTAAGTCCATGGCTTTTGAAACATTTATGTAATCTCTTCTGATATATTTCGATTTTACGGTTGGAGGCATTTCGAACTACAAACAGAAAATCATCCCTATAGAGACCACCTTCAAATTCTGTGAGTTCTTCATAGAGCAGGTGTAGTAAATGAATCCCGACTAAGTCTGTGACTTCGGCTCTATTTTGCGCGCCCATTGGTATATCAAAGCAATCTGGTGTGTCATTTCTAGTCCAAACTTTTCCTTGGTGACGAATTACTCGCCTCAAGTATAACTTTTATTTCCTTCATTGATACGTTAGTCCCATTCTTTGCGAAAATAAGAGCCTTATTAAGTAGAATAGGACTAATCAATTGATAATAATTATCAATGTCAAATTGGATGAACTTTGATTTCTTCTTGTCGCTTAAGCATTGAAACCATTTAACAGTTTCCAGTGTGTTTGACCAGTGTATCTCTTTTTGGACCTCTCAAAAAGTTTCAATTGTTCTTTTTTCCCCCATATATATATATATATATATATATATATATATATACATATATGGGGAAAAAATAAAAAATAAGTTCAAAGAAAGAACAATTCAAACTTTGTTTTATATATATATATATATATATATATATATATATATATATATACTCATACACACAATATGTAAATTTATGCATATGCTGAGATAGTGAGTACTATTTGATGAATATAGGGCACGAAAGAAAATTACACAAATTGGGAATCAAATGTGTAAATGTTATTTAGTGAGTAGCAGAAGACCGCTCAGAGGGTGATCTTTCTGCTAGAATAAGTAGTGTCTTTATTTTGGGAGCGATATAATTATATTTTCGCATGCATGTATACTTTTGAATATGCAAGTGTGATAATTTATTTTTGAATGACGTGTACTGTTATGAATTTTGATTTATTTAAAATTCATAAGGGCTTAATTGATTGTCGATTTGTGGATGACAGCAACTTTCACTGTCGGTTCCTGATTTTATTTTCGATATCTGTGAATTTGATTAATGTATTGTGATTTGATATTATATTGCATCATATCGTTATTTTTTTTCTTTGACCTTTTGATTTAAAAAATGTCTTGTTGATTTTTTCGTATTTTATATAATGTAGTCGTAGGACCTGTTCCTATATCGTAAGTTATAGCTGAATTGTTAGTTTGTATGGTAAATCTTGATTAAATCTCTCGGATCACTGCTCTTTGTTCTTTGGTGCACATTGCTAGTGGGGCAGCCATGCTTATACTGTAAAGGCAGAAAGAAAAACGGCGCGATCAGGCTCAAACTTTAATCGTTTGACCACAATAGTACCATCTATAAGCACGCATACGCAGAAGGTAGTGCAACAATAATAAAGATATGTTCTGGCGAAAGTGCGGATAATTTTTGACTTACCCTCATATAATATATATATTTATGTATGTATGTGTGTGTGTGTGTTTGTGTGTGTGTTTAATGCTTATCAAAATTTTTTATTAGCGGGTCCGTCTGGTGCGGGCCGCTTCTTGAGAAAATTTGCGCAACCCTGCTTTAAACAATACCTTTTGTCGTTAAAGAACACCTTCACTTGTAAACGTTTATCATTAACTTTCTATTTCGTTTTCAAATCTATGTGCAGGAATTATTTCCTTTTTAGTAGCTAAAACCAATAACATTTTAAATTCCTTTGTTTTAAATAAATTGGATTTTCAATATGTTTTTACTGAAATAATGGCTTTATCTGTGTTGATTCTAATTATCATTTTTTTTATTAGCCATAATTACTTTTATTTCTGCTGGTTTCAGTCGTTGGAGTGAAGCCATGCTAGGGCACAGTGCTTAAGGCTGTGGGGAGAAACAATAAGTGACACGCATACATAATGCATACATACATACATACATACATACATACATAATACACACATGCATACATACATACATACATACATACATACATACATACCTAAACATAATAGACCTGATATTGTAATTTGGGATGAAGAGAGAAACTATACAGTTGTGGAAATCAGTTGCCCAGCGGGTGTTAACATAAAGCTAGAGACCAACGAAAAAGAAAATACATATGCTGAACTGTTGAGGAATCTACAGCTACTCTATCCAGATTACAAACTCAGATCTATACCTATAATTATTGGGGACACCGGGATATGTAACACACTGCCTAAATACCAATCTTGAGAAATTAAGCTTCTCAAAACCAGAAAGGAGAAAACTGATTCGAAGACTACACATCTAATTCATCGCTGGAGCTGTAAAATTCTTTAAGACTTTCTTGAAGTTTATCATTTAAGTTCATATGATCATGTCTAGACATGTGACTATGTGCATGAGAGGACATTCATAAAACAAAACATATAAATCTACATACATACATACATACATACATACATACATACATACATACATACATACATACATACAGAAGTACCTGTTGATGTTGAAAGTTCAATGAAGGAACCTTGGATCTAGGTCAGAAACCAGCTCTTTCTCTATTGGCACGAAATCTTGAAATAAAACTGATTAATGATATACATACATACTTTCATACATAGCTACACATACATACAAACATACACACATATATGGTACAAAGATACAACACAAAGATGAAGTAAAAAGCAAATATTGAATGCATTAGGTTGATACTCAGAAACATGACAAGCTATCACACAGTTTCAATGTACATTTTCTTATATAATGAAAACATCTTCTGTATTGTAAGTGGACCAGAAGTTCTCAATCTTTTAAGACTCAGAACATCTCCTTTCACCAAACGGCGTATTAAAAGCGCCTCGCTTTCCAGGTTTTTCAAAAGCAAATTAAAACAAAGAGCAGATTACTTCAGTCAAACAGGCGCTAATTTTGCGCAGATGTTTATCATCCATATGTTTTTACATTATCATATTCACCATGATATTTGCATGGACTAATGTTCTCTATGTTATACAATGAAATTATATTAAAAGTCAGTGCATCAGCAGTCATGCTTCTGCTTACTGACAACAATGCCTTGTTTATATTCTATTCCTTCAAAGATTTTCTTTTTGAAAATATATCTAAAAATGTAGAATTCCATATGGTTTAAAGATTTTACTTTAAAAAAAATTACAGCCTCCGTGAAAACCAAGCGTCTTCATAGATTCCTTTCAACATTTGCCACCTGTTTATGAGCTAACAGTGAAAGTCTGTGGCCTAGTGTTTAGGGTGTTGCACTGAAGATCGCAAGATCGTGGTTTCGATTCTCTGACGGGTGATGCGTTGTGTTCGTGGACAAAACACTTCATTTAAGGTTGCTTTAGTCAATTAAGCTGTAAATGTTTAACCTTGTGACAGACTGGCGTCCCATTCAGGGAAAATTGCCGTTATTTCTGTAACATATACGCCAAAAAAAACCGGGTAACCCGCCCTAAGAGTCCTGGAGCTCGAGTCAACAATGTCAAGGAGTTACCTTCTACCTTATGATCTTATGATGAAAGGAGCTTGTACCATTCAACTTAAGAGCCAGTATTCTAGAACAGGCTGTTTTTGAAATTATTTGATAACTTTTATATAGTAATTTATTGTATTTGTTTATTTTTTATTTTACTTTTACCAAGGATTATGAGAGGCCGTTCTATGATTTCGTTTATTTTGTAACTATGAGGAGAATCATAGGATCTGAAACTTTGTCACCACTTGTAAAACCACTAATAGTCTCTTTCAAATAAACATTTCAAGACATAAAATATACCACGAATGAATATTTATTGCATATATCTATAGTCTCGTTATCCTAAATATCATCAATAAGCAAATATAGAATTTCGTATTTAAATGTAGGTCCACAAAAACTTATTCTTACCAATAAATTCTAAATTTTACCAAATCAGAAACAGATTTAACTCTCATAAACACACTTAATCCACTAACGTTTCTTATGGTCGTATTAAACTGTTCATTCTTCTATACTCATTTATTTTACAAAATGTCTTTATAAAGTTTGTACCCACTTATTGACTATATTTATTGTATAATTTATTACCTCTGCCAAGGAAGGAGGTTATGTTTTCATCGGCGTTGGTTTGTCCGTCTGTCCGTCTGTGTGCAAAATAACTCAAAAAGTTGTGAACGGTATTTGATGAAAGTTGCAGGAAAAGTTGGTAATGACACAAGGAACAGAGGATGAAATTTTGGTAGTGATCTGGGAATTTTTATGGATTCTTGAAGGATTTTTCATTTGTTATAGTTACTTTACATGAAGTATTACAATATTACGTTCTTTGATTATCTCCATTGAAAACCCGTTCATCGTTTCCACGTAACCTGTAGTGGCGTTGCTGTTTCCAAAGTTTATTTTCGTTTCTCTATTAGTAATTTTACTCGCGTATTTATCTTAAAAGGAGCTTGGCGGAGGTATGCTCTCTCCGAGTGCTTTTCTAGTTTATAATCGTACGTTTTAACATTAGAACTTCATTTTAATAGTTAATCTTTTTACTATTCAAGTTTAGTTGAGACTCTGGTCTGCCTGTTTTAACTTCTCTATTTTGCCTTATTTCGCCTATTGGAGCATTCATTTTTATCAAATCCATTCATATTAAGCCCAATTTATTAGCCATTTTACAAGTATAAAATCATTTATTACCCTTTACGCAACCGCTCTGTTTATTTCTATTACTTATATTTATCCTGTTCTCTTACTGAAAACCAATACACTTATTTTTTTCTGATTTTCTGTTTAGACCCTTCCCCGCTTCTAATTCAACTTCCGAGTATTTCCACATATTTTCTTCCTTATCTTCTACGATATTAACTTTTTTGAACATCTATCTCAAAGCTTGTTTCACTATCTCACTCAGATAATATCCCCACTTTCAACCCTAAATTTATTTACTATCCGTTCATAGAACGGAATACTGTTATTCTTTAGTTTACATAACAGTTAACCATTCCCATTATTGTCCCAACTCTTTATGGTGGTGAGCTGGCAGAATCGTTAGCATGCCGGGCGAAATGCTTAGCAGTATTTCGTCTGCCGCTGCGTTCTGAGTTCAAATTCCGTCGAGTTCGACTTTGCATTTCATCCTTTCGAGATCGATAAATTGAGTACTGGGGTCGATGTAATCGAGTATCCTCTCCTCCCAATTTTAGGCCTTGTACCAATAGTAGAAAGGATTATTGTCCCAACTCTTAAGGCTGCGAGCTGGCAGGATTATTAGCACGCCGAGCAAAATGTTTAACGGTATTTCGCTCGTCTTTATGTTCTGAGTTAAAATTCCATCGAGGCCAACTTTGCCTTTCATCCCTTTCGAGATCAATAAAATAAGAACACTGGGGTCGGTGTAATCGAATTACCCAACTCTCTCAAAACTGCTGGTCTTGTGCCAAAATTTGAAATTGTTATGCCAGCTCATAAACAAAGAAATCATTATTATCCTCGCTCATAAGGCGACAAACTGTCAGGGTCGTTACCACTCATGACAAAATGCTTGGCAGCATTCCTTCCGGTTTTACGTTCTGAGTTCAAATACTGCCGAAGTCTTCTTTGTTTTCCATGCTTTTAAGGTCGATAAAATAAAGTTCCATTTGAGAACAGGGAATCGATGTAATCGACTTGCTCCCCAATCTCGCTCACAAAATTGCTTGCGTTGTACCAAAATTAGCAAGAATTATTATTTCAGCCCATACTCGATATTTTAATAATTTAATTCTATTACTATGTGTGGAGTCACATAGCCTAAAGGCTAGAGCAGCGGACTTGGGATCGCGGGTTCGAATCTCAGACAGAGCGAAGTGTGTTTTTGAGCGAAACACCTAAGCTCCACGCAGCTCCGGCAGAAGGTAACGGCGGACATCTGCTGACTCTTTCCTCACAACTTTCTCTCACTCTTTCCTCCTGCATCTAGCAGCTCACCTGCGACGGACCGGCGTCCCGTCCAGGTGGGGAACCTATACGTCAATGAAACCGGGAACTGACCCTTATAAGCCAGGCATAGCTCGAGAAGGAACAAACAACAACTGACTACGCATTTCCTCGTTTTCTTCCCCCCACCAGTCTCTAAAACTTACTAGAGATCTATCTATCTATTTTTATATATATTTAGTTTCTTTTCCTTTTCTCTTATTTATCTTTCCTGTACCTCACCAACTATGGTATTTATTCACCTTTTTTAAATAATGTATACTTCCACAATTTCGCCCAGCCTTGTCTAGATTTATTTAAATACCTTTGATTAATTTATAAGATCTGACTTAAATATTATTTTACGGTTCGCTTTTTTAACCTGTAAGAATACGTCAAATCATTTTCTCAACAGCGCTAATAGTTTTAACAGGAATATTTTTCAGCATACCACATAAATTGTTTATAAACGCCATACGATTCTCAGACAATATATTGCTTTTACTGTCAATATTCTTACTATTTTATTACTATTATTATATTTTAATTAGTTAATAATGTTTTCTTCCATAGTACACTTATAAGAGTTTCTCAAAGGTATTTAAACCTTCATATATTTTGTTTGCCCTCTCTTAAGCTATCAATTATGCCTCTTTCTTAACTATTCCTCTTTTATTCTTCTTTCCCTTTGTTTTCTCCATAATTTCTTAATCTTTTCCCTTCGCTTTACAATATTTAAATTATTTCCATCTTTCTGTCGCTACATACATCAAACATAATACTTTTAGATATAAATTTTACTGACGCTTCAGTATTTTCCTTCCTTTTTCTCTTTTCTCTTCCTCTTGTCCTTTCTCTACACGTCTCTCTCTTGTTCGAAACTCTCTCCAATAAACCTTCGCATAGATAAATATTATAACCGTGTTTTTCTTTAAATGATACTATTTTCCATTCGTTTGATAAGATTCCATGATCGACTCATACTGCAGTTTGTCACGCAAATATTAGATATGCATATAATGTATGCCTACACAAATACATACGATACAGACACGCACATATATATAATGTACACACACACACATACACACACATATATATATATATATATATATACATATGTATATATACTTATATATATATATATATATATATATATATATATATATATATATATATATAGATAGATAGATACACACATATATATATATGTATATATTTATATATACATATATATATATTTACATATATATATGTGTGTGTAGACGTATGAATGCAAATAAATCCATCTAAATATTTCATATATTTTATATAGAATATATATATATATTTATATATATATCACATATATATATCTCCATCTCTGTCTCTTTCCTACGTTTCTCTGTATATATATATATATATATATATATATATATATATATATTTATATACATTTTTATACATATATTATGTCATATATATATGTATGTATATGGCATAATATAGTTATGTACATATATATGCACAAAAATATAAATATATAAACACAGAGAGACATGGGAATGAGAGAGAGAAAGAGAGAGAGAAAAAGAGAGAGAGAAAGAGAGAGCAAGAAGGAAAGAAAGAAGGAAAAAAGAAAGAAAGGAAGAAAGAAAGAAAGAAAGAAAGAAAGAGAGACATACACACACGGAGAAATAATCATTTTGGCTGGAACAAACCGAGATAATTATATTTTGTATGTTCTGACACAATCTGTAGTTAAGTGTTGGAAATCTGATGAAACAATTCTCTGAAGAATCGACAAAATAATCAATCTATTAGAACGACAAATAGGTATTATTATGGAGGTAAAGCTATAACTTCAAAGTAGGCTGAGAAAGTAGAGAGCAGAACAACTACATTTGTTTTACAGTTTTTATTGTCTCGTAATTGGTAGAATTGCATAGTATACGAATGACGGATATTTCGTGTAACTCTAAAGTGAAAACATAGAACAGATATAGTCTATCTTTTGCAAGAAGCGGATCGCATGAGACAGGCGGGTCGCAGTATTAAAAAAATTCAAGATGATCTTTGTTTTTTTAAGGCGTGATTTCAGAAAGTCTCGCAGGCTGTAGTTTGCCTATGACCGGCATAGAACAGCAAACTCAGTTCCACAGTTTTGATCCATATCTATATCTCATCTTTTAAGACAATGTTTCTCAAAATAGCTTGGGGAGTAGAAACTTCTTTATGGGTTCTGGGCTAGGAGGCGATGGATGCACCAGTTACTTTTTTCTTTTGGTTTCTATTTAAATATTAACTTAAATATATATATATATATATATATATATATAAACTTCTTGTTTGTCACAATCACAATGGCAATGACCATAACAATAACAGCGATAGCATCAACAATAACAGGCTTCGGAAAGAGAACAAGTAAATAACCAATAATCAGATATATGCATGTATAATATTTATAATTAAACTAAAGTATAGTTTAAAAGACATTATCAAAATATGTGTATTTCCCTACATGCAATAAAGACGCCTACTGCACTTTTAACGTTAGGTAACATCCTGACTTATATGCAAACACACACATAAGCGTGTGTGTGTGTAAATATATATATATATATATGTGTGTAGACGAGTAGCGCACTGCAACTACCAAAATGTACTCTAATACAAATAAGCAAAACGGAAATTATAAAACGAGGTACTATTTGACAAGTCATCTGATGAGACATATCTGCACCTTCGATACACAACAACTGTTTGTATAGCATCTCAACCACGAAGTCCCAGTGCACGATGGGTCGAATCCATCGTAGTGAATAATAAAGAATCTCGTAAATTCAAGTGTCTTTCTTTCATATTTTATATGTATATAAAATACTTCCATACGGCTGATGATATCAGGTAGCGGAATACTGTGAACGGGCTTTAAACGGCATACTACAAGATGTATACCCGAATATGGAATTACACACACACACACACACACACATGTACATGTGTACAGGTGGTGTATATTAGCGCGCCGGGCGAGATGCTTAGCGGTATTTCGTCTGCCGTTACGTTCTGAGTTCAAATTCCGCCGAGGTCGACTTTGCCTTTCATCCTTTCGGGGTCGATAAATAAAGTACCAGTTACGCACTGGGGTCAATGTAATCGACTTAATGCCTTTGTCTATCCTTGTCCTTCCCCTCTATGTTTAGCCCCTTGTGGGCAGTAAAGAAATATATATTATAATTTTGTTGAATCATAGCAACCAGCAGTAGCAGTATCATATCGTTTTTGAGTGCTTATAGCGGATTTCACTGCTAACAACACTTGGTCACTCTCCGATCGCGTTTTTCTCGCAGGTATACTTGCTCGATGTCAGCCGTAACAATCACACCAGTGTATCGGGCCTGCAAAGGTCATAAACATTGCACCTCACCGCATGAATACTTATATTAAAAAATATATCTCCACAGTTTTATTAGCTAACTAGACATCAGCAGTAATTATGTTGCTATAGTTCCATGATCTCACGTCTTGTAAACCCGATTTTGTTTTCCGAACCTTCTTACTATTATGTAACTATATCTATACAGTTATATAACATTAGACCTAAGTGAGAATCAATTTCAAACTTAGTCGGGTCTATGAGTTAGAAAATAAGATAAAGTGTTGGTTCTTCTTCAGTAATAAGTTGCGTATCCATTTCCTACCTAGATGTAAATAGGTGATATCTTATGACGTAAGGGAAGTAGTATATATAGTGAAAGAGTGGTTATTCAACTAAGTATTTTACGAAGTTCCAAACTACCAAACACTGTGTGGGTGTATTCGCGTACGCACGTTTGTATGCTTGACTGACAGACAGACAGACACACACACACACACTCGCACACACATTCCCACATTACCTTTTGTTTTTATGTAAAACAATTTCACTTTAAATTACTCCATACTTTTTAGTGGAGTTGATATTTATTATTACAAGGAGAATCTTGTCAGTAACATCGAAGTTTCGATTTATTAGCCTACTGGTCATAATTGTTTTAATTTTGGTGTACTCTTTTTGAAGAGGGGGAAGGAATCAGTTAGTTCAATCTAAATTGAATAGCAATTACTTTAAATTTCCAAAGCATTTCTATAAAAAGTGCCGCTTTCATTTGAGTTTAATGGTGTTTCTAAAATCAATCTATTATTCACTGGGATTCTGCTTTCATTTCATTTTTGTCGCGTTCATTATTTTATATATACTAACTTGACATTTAGAGCACATCTGTTGGAGGTAATTAATTTGAGAAGATTTTATGTTGGTATATATATTCTGTTATTTGTCATAGTCATTTGACAGCGGCCTTGTAAGATTTTAGTCGAACAAATCGATCCCAGGACTTATTTTTAAAACCTACCACTTATTCTATCGGTGTCTTTTGCCGAACCGCTAACTTACGGGGGCGTAGACACACCAACACCGTCTGTCAAGCGGTGACGGCGACACACACACACACACACACACACACACACACACACACACACACACACACACACATGACGAGCTTCTTTCAGTTTCCATCTACCAAATCCACTCACAAGGCTTTAGTCGTCCCGCGGCTATAGTAGAAGACACCCAAGGTACCACGCAGTGGGATTCAACCCGAAACCAAAACAGATCTATATAGACATATTGTTATTTTATTTTCTAAACTGAGCTGCTATCTCTAGCAGGACGACTGACCATGTAATAATGCCATCCATAAGAATTTTCTGCATTATTACGCATGGTTACCGCAAATTTCAATTGTAATTCATTTGTGTTTTATATTACATTTTAAATTGTTTCTGCATAATCTTTATTTGTGTTGCAATATGTTTAAAATAGAATTCGGGCTTATTTGCTATTTTACTCTCACGTTTGAATGAAAATAGAGGAAATGTAAAACCATTACGGAAATCGAAACGACGAAATGTACTTAGTTTCTGTTTGTATGATGCTACGTAAAATTTTTTTCTTTATATTCACTTGTGTTTCAATAACAAGATATAATAGAAAGCATTTTTGTATAAAATAAAAGGAAATATTTTTATATATATTAAACAATTTTATGTATATTAAGCAATATATTGATATAATGGTCACAGCTGGAACGTCTTTGTGTTATTTTATTGCTTTTGTTTATTTGTTAAATGTTAATAAATACTTTTTTTTACGTTAATGTATTTTTATGTTATGTTAAATATAATGGAACTTTAACGTTTCTGAAAAACTTAGGTCAATAATTTTGCTACCTCATACTGGTAATAATGCTTTATCGCTAACCGATGTTAAAAAAACGTAAAGGAAAACGATGTTACACACATTGATTCTTCTTGCTTAGAGTTTTTTGTTTCCATTTTGGATAAATTTTGAGGGATAACGAAAAAAGCATAGCAAATTGCAAGAAGAAGCAGTTAAACAACGTAAATCAACTTCAGACGTCTGGCCAAACGTCATTATGAATGTAAGTTAGAGAGTGACAACAATGATCTATGTAACCAGGCTGTTGGACTAGGACCAGATAAAGTAACTTATAAGGTAACAGAATGCAGGTAATAGAATGTAGATAATAGAATGCAAATACCTATAATGCAGATAAAGTAAGGTATAAGGTAATAGAAGAAACAGAAGAACCACAGTTGCCAACTGAAGCTTATATCGATAGTAAAAAGTGCCCTTGGCTGAAAGGGATCCACATCAGAAATCAACATCAGATTTATTGATAACATGAGTAGAATTGATTCTGAATCATTGCTAAATGTTCAGACCTTTGAAGTACCAACTGGTGTTCCCAAGGGTAAGGATAACGACTTATTTCTAGCTCTTTATTTTACGGTAATACTGAAAAACAGAGAGAAATAATGACTGACTGTGTTTGAGTCAAGTGAGGCATCACTGTTCTGTGCATCTTGGTCTTTGTTTGTTTGTCAATGATGTCTTGTCTAATATGAATGCATTAACTAGTCATTGAGAATGAAGTATTGATAACGGGTGGAAAAAAATTAAAGGATCGCATTCCAAGTCATGAAAATTCTCACTTGCACAAGGAAAATTATATTGCTTGGAAAGAAATGGCAAAGAAAGAAGGCAGAAAAGAGCAGTGCTTCAACATAAATTATATTTATGACCAGATCAAGGCTTAAAGCTAAAAATGAAAGAAAATTATTCATCATATTCTTGATGTTATCTTATTTTTGTAGGAGAGGGCGCTCGCTTTCTGTGGTTCTTTTTGACAAATTGGTGCTAGTCATCATAGATTTTTTTTTTTTTTGGAATTGCTGAACATTGAGAAAATATGATTCATTATTATTCGAACATGTTACACGTAAATGGAAAGCACAGGAGAATGAAACAAGGCCTAAAATATACTACCTACTGAATAATATACAATATAAGTTCTTTGAAATCTTCAATAATGCAAAGCAGCATTATTGAAGATATAAAACCTGCAAAGAATTTTGCTATTGTTGTCGATGGAACCCTTGATAGTTATGTCAGAAAACGGATATGTGAAGAGGGAAGATACTGCTTTCTCAATAGAGAAAGCCTTATTGCTTTTTTATGAATTTTCCAGAACAACAGGGAAAGAAAGTACTGATAAAAAAGTCTTAGATTTCTTAGTAAGTCTCAACCTGACCTTTGATGAATGTATGGGTCAGCTTTATGACAATGGCTCCAATACGGCTGGAAAGTACGGTGGTATGCAGGCAGCTTAACGGAAAAGAATAGGAACTACATTTGCTTCAGTTTTGCAGTTTCTATACCATTCATTCCATTGTTAGCATAGATTATATTGGAGTTGTAACGAAGCTGTAATATTCTTTGGAGCAATACTGAAAGAACTCCTTCCGGGTTTATTGTATACACCGTCAAGCAAAAGATAATCAGCGAGAAGTAATTGCTATACCAATTGGATAACTCTATATGGGTATTTGGTAATAAATTCTCGTATTTGGACGTGGAAAGAAACAGATGTTCCGAAAATTAGAGAATAATAGGATGCTATGTTTCAAAAATCATGGCTTGGTTTAATTGCAGTTGATGTGCTATACTGTTTTGTTATTTGCAGGCAAAGTTTATATGAATTTTAAATCCGATTCTATGTTACAGAAATTATTTATTGCACAGATGCAAGAACTTTTGAATAGAATAATAATTTGGAACAACAACAGTGACAAGGCAAAGTTGTACAAGTTTTTATGTGAAAGGAGTGAATTTGCTCATTGCACACGCAAAAGTACTGCCGATGGTAAGGAAATGATGACAGTTTTCTGAGCTCGAATTTTGAAAAAAAAAAACAAAAACATTTTCTTTTATAGTATTGTTTTCTATAGCCATTTGCAGATCCTGGACAAAATTTCTTACGATTACCTTTTCTACAAAACGTTCGAGTTCTTTTATTCTGCTTTGTTACTTGTAAGTATATAGAGTACATGTACATTGATATATTTTTAATTCATATCTGGAGCAATTGTCTTCTACTATAGCTCCGGATCGACCAAAAGCCTTGTGATTGAATTTTGTAGAAACTGGAAGAAACTCGTTGTATATATATATATATATATATATATATATATATATATATATATAGAGAGAGAGAGAGAGAGAGAGATACATACATACATACATACATACTATATACATACATACATACATACATACAGACAGACAGACATACATACATGCATGCATACATGCATACATACATACATATGTATATATGTTACAAAAAAGAGATGACAAAGGAATAAACGATTATCTTATGAACTTCATTAGCTTACAGGTGTTTCCGCTATAGATGCAGTGAACTCATACTTGAGTATCTGAATAACTCCTTATAGTTTCATTGGAATCACAAACATGAAGAGCGATTTATTTGGGAAAACAAATATATTTACTTTTTCTGTAGATCTGGGCATAGCAATCAGTACATACATCTTACAATTAATTTTATTCTAGTTTCATCGCCGACACATATGCTTTCTCATTGGTAATGATTTCCTGTATATATGTTTCAATTTCTATATATAAGTGTACGTACGATAAACAAGCGCAAACTATTAATTTAATCATTGTATCCGATAGATTAGGTTCAACCAAAACACGTGACACTTCACATTCTTTGATGATTCTAAACTTACATTAATCACTAATTCTCGTTGATGAAACTCATTGAAAACTCGAAAGAGATTGTCCTGATGTTAGCAAAACATAAGAGATATAGTTTGCACAGAAAATATTTATTATCAGATTTTTCACAATGGACGCTAATAAAACTTGGATTACGCAAATCACTACCAGAAAACAAAGACTTCGGAGGCAGAACAAACGTGAAAAATGTATTGTTCTTATTTATACAAGGATATATTTATATTTACCGTTTGAATATGCCCACAAAAGAGATAATTACCAATTCCAGAACAAAAGAAATGTTGGACATAATCTCATATATTCTTCCGAATATATTTTGTCCTTGTAATGTTTTAAGTCTGTTGTATAAGTACAGCTGAAAGTTTAACCGAAATACCGAAAACTGTCGTATATATATATATATATATATATATATATATATATATATATATATATATATACACACATATATATATATATGTATGGATATAATATATATATATATATATATATATATATATATATATATATATGTATATATATATATATATAGATGTATGTACATTTATATATACATGTATATATATGTATATATATGTATATATATGTATGTATATACATATGTATACATATATATGTATATATATATACGTATATACATATATGTATATATATGTATATGTATGTATATATATTTGTATATATGTATATATATGTGTGTATATATGTGTATATATATGTGTGTATATATGTGTATACACACACACACACACACACACACACACACACACACACACACATATATATATATATATATATATATATATACATATATACATATATACATATATATATATATATATATATATATATATATATATATATATATATATATATATATATATATATATATATACATATATACATATATATATACATATATATATATATATATATATATATATATATATATATATATATATATATATATATATATATATATATATATTATATCCATACATATATATATGTGTATATATATATATATATATATATATATATATATATATCAAGTTTGGGGTTTACTCATAGGTGATCTAAACGACTAGGTACGCTAAGTGCTGTAACGAATAACCAGGGCTCTAAGGTTAGAGCCGAGATGGTAGTTATGGATCCGTTGTAGATTTCCGATATAGCGGTTACATCAATGTTAAAGAGAACAACAAACGTCGAGGCAAGACAAACATCTCAAGTGATATACGTTATTATTATTATTGGAAAAATTCGAAGTACCCTAACCTAGCCATAAACCGGACCTAAGCACTTACTACTAGATTTCCTCCCCAATCCTTACAGACTAGGAGAATATCACTGGCACCTACTATTCTCTTCGAATTCCATTCATTTTACTATATTTTGTTGTTTTTTTTACGTTATCTTCCTTTATCTTCTCCTCCTCTCTCCATATTTACCCTAATATTTATTTATTTATCTTCTTAGTTATTTTTGTACATTGTATTCTTATACCTTATTTTCTCCTTAATGCCAATCCTTAATTTCCCCCCACACTCTCTCTACCTCTCTTTCTATTTATTTATTTTTCTTTCTTTTTATTATTCAATAGCCTCCCCTGTTACCATTCTGTTATTGAATGTTGATACGTTCGCGTCTATTTCTGGATATTTACACTATTAGGACTTTAAACTACATGCATTTACAGAGGATTGCATTTAAGGACTTACGAACGTACTTCTACATGATCGGAAATTTGAACTGTGAACTTTTACGCTTCTTTTTTCTTCTCTTCCGTCATCTCCTTATTCCTTTTCGCGTGTCCTCTGTGTCTTCATTTCATTAATCTATACCCTTCTCATTTTCTCCATTTGTCTCCGATTACTGAATATCCCATACTCTGGGATATCCCAGAAACAGCTCGAAGATTTGAATTTTTCCAATAATAATACCGTATATGACTTGAGATGTTTCTCTTGCCTTAATGTTTGTTGTCATCTTTAACAATTGTATATGTATATGTATATATGTCTGTGTATACATGTATATATATATATATATATATATATATATATATATATATATATATATATGTGTGTATATATATATATATATATATATATATATATATATATATATATATATATATATATATATATATATATATATATACATACATATATATATATATATATATATATATATATATATATATATATTATGTATATTTATATGTATATATATATATTATGTATATTTATATGTATATATATGTATATAAATGTATACATATATACACACACATACACATATATGTATATGTATGTGTATGTGTGAGTTGCTGACGTTTTTGTGACCGGGAAGACCATTGTGTAAATGAGTAATCAATACGGGTGTTGAACAGGGTGAATGTATTAATTAATAATCAGTCCTGTGGTTTGGTTCCTTCCGTTTTAAAAGCTTCGGCGAGAGTGGTTTACTAAATGACGTTTGCAGAGGTCTTTCATCAGATGCGTAAATGTGTGTATATGCTTAGTTTTCACTAGGTGAGTGAGCATCCCTATTAGACATTCGCTCGAAAGTACGAGTTTATGCGCATGCAGTTTGTTTCTTCAAATACGCAAATGCATAAATATGATTCTATCTGCTGAATATCCAAAGTCATATCATCTGCACACGCGAAGCTATTTGACGAATGGATACAGTAAACACGTTGCAGGAACACAATTCTATACGCGCATACAGGTTCATGCTCACATCATATAAAATAACTCAAAACCCCCCCTCAACTACAAATTAATACGAAAGAAACAAACAACGCCAACTATACATATTGCACACACTCATACCCACCACAGGACACGATAAACCACATGCACACAACCACACACGGACATTAACATGACATCTACTTATGTATTACCAGGATAAATCACAACAATTACACACTAACACATACACGCTCGGAATATTTCACATATATAAATAACTTAGAAACAATCATGCGTATGCACAGACACACTTACACACTCAGCGTACACGTATTAATATGATCATACACTTTCACTCACATACATAAACAAACAGGATAAATGACATATTCACATGCACACAAGCATACTACAAGCAATACACTCATACACCCATTCACACAAAGACTTGTAATTCCTCACACAACTTCGTTTTCCCTCAAACACGCATCATATATTAATTTACATTTCGAACTACACACATATTGACGTATATGAACATTATTTAAAGACATGCACACACATATACATACCTTTATATAATAAAATTTTGTAGATCTACCAGCTATATTACGTCAAGCAGCGAATATTCCCCATCACGAAAAAACATGTTTATTTACTCTGGCTCCTCACAGCTCCGAACAGAAAATCAATCTTCAAATCGCAAAATAACATCATACTAACTGTATTTGAGAGTTCTTTCTTTCTGACATATGCAACTTGCCTGATATATAACTCCTGGGTTCCTCTAAAGCAGTAGTTTCCATAGCATGTGGTATAAAATTTTACATCTAACTATATTTGGGCGTAAGGGAGACATATTCTATTTAAACAATGAAAAACTATTATGTGAGAACTATATTTTCAGGCAGCTCAAAGAATTAAATGTCGTAAATGATCATAAAATGGTTGGATGCAGACTTCTCTAAACCAAAGTTCATTGCGATATATGATGTCAAAATATTTAAAAATTGAAAAAAAAAACCCCACTTAAATAATGGTCTTGGAGTGAGTTAAATTCATGAGACCTGGAAAGGAAGGCTCAAGATAAATGGTTAGCAAGGAGGATGAGTAAAATGTCAGAATTACAACAAAAATTTGAAGAAATGTATGCAAGGTTCAAAACACTCTAGCCTTAAGTGGATTCTGTTAAGTGTAGTATAGTAGCTAATTCCGCAGAACATGAACCATATTTTTGGATTCCATTAATGCGTTGCCTGCTTTTTCCACTAATTTTCTACTTGAATGAGTAATCTGTGCTGCATTCTTTGGACCAGCAAATGTATTTCGATAAAGATGGAAGTGTCCTTTATTCTTTACCTGTGTGTGTGTGTGTGTGTGTGTGTGTGCATGTGTGTGTCTAATATAGTACAGTAAAACACAAGCTGTGTCCTCTTGAATTACATCTGCTTATTCCAGTATTACAGTCCAGTGTGTATTTGCAGTCGTTGTGGTATAGATGTGAGATACATACTTGAGTTGAAAATTCTGGAAATATTGTTTGCACAGCTATATTTTAGCAAAAGAGGAAGTTGGAAATTTTTTTGTATCAAATAATATTATTTGATTATCAATCTAATGAATTTCTAATACGAAATTTCTTATATATATTTCCAACATGTACAACTTTGTAATTCCTATTACAAAATGAAACATATGTAATGGTGAACAGATAATACGAATTCATACATACATACATACAAACATACATACATATATATACATATATACATTCACACAAACATACGTATATACGTATATGTATATATATATATATATATATATATATATATATATATATATATATATATATATATATATATATATACATATATATATGCACACATACATATACATATATATATATATATACTTGCATACACATCCATACACATTCATACACATAAACACACACACACACACACACACACACAAGTTGTATAGTTTATTTAGAGAAGGCAAGAGAAAACTAGTACTGTACATTTTCATCCGCAAATCTTGTAGCTGTTTCTTGGATATTACTCCCCCTGTGTTAGCGTCGATATGTCGTCAACATACGCCTTACCATCTTGCAAATGTTGAAGAAATACAATAGTATGTTTCTATTGAGTGAATGTTTTTCTTTTCATTTTGTGATGTTCTAAGGTTTTTTTCAGACATCAAATAAAAATTATATTGACTGAAGAATAAACTAAGAAAAATAAGAGGAAGACGGCAGTAGGAAACAATGGAAGAAAAGGAAGAAGAAAATTTGAGATAGAAATCAAGAAAAGAGCAGAGAGAGAGAGAGAGAGAGAGAGAGAGAATCAGATGTAAAAATTGTAACGGAAGTCTAGAGGGAAAAAGAAGTAAGGAACAAAAACGTATACAAAAAGTGAAGGAAAAGTGTAAAATCAAACGGAAATAAAGAGTGAGACAGCCGATGAAAAGATGATGAAAACAAACTAAAGTTAAAAGCAAAAGTAAACAATGGAAAGGAAGTAACAGCAGGAACAGAAGTGGAAAAGAAATAATTCTAATAACACAAATACTAATAAGTTGAACAGAGTGACAAAGAACTAGATGTGAAAATTCGAGTTGAAAATGTCTGAAGAATTTGTGTAAGAGAGAGAGAGGGGGAGAGGGAGAGAGAGAGAGAGAGAGGGAGAGGGAGAGAGAGAAAATGTAAGTGAAACAACATTACAAAATTTTAAGCACTTTTACTATGTCTTAATGTGTAGACAAGACTTTATGGTTGAAAATCTGGCTTTGGAGCCATGAAGAAGTGAGATCGATCTTGCTAAGGGATATTCTGTGCAAACGTCTCCGTTTGAGACAAGCTTTATGAGAGAATTTAGTAAGATCAGAGGTTTGTAATGTGGTCAGATTGATCATTGGGGAGTCTGTGTGGATATCCAAGGGGTCGATAAGCACGATTTTGAGCAGCAACAGCGCTGATTTATTAACGGAGGGAATCTAGAAGAACTCAGTGATCTAATTCCAACCTTAGTAATCTAAGGTTGAAATTTACCAATTTCCAGCCAAATATCAATGGAATAATTAGTATTCAACAAACATATTTCATATTAAATATTCCGACTATATCAATATAATTAATATAACTGAATTTTTATTGTTCTTTATCAATTTTGTTAACTATTTTCATCAGATCTATTAACATATTTTCTATTAAAAGCGGCAATGACACAAAAGAACGAAGGAAATATTGCTTTTAAAAAAAATCGAGAAATTTTTTATGAATTATAATTTTTAATTGTATTTTAGAAATTTTCATGATGGAGGCAGAGAGAGAGGCTCAAATAGGTTGACTTGTACAAGTATCTTGGAGTCCAAATCTCTGATGAAGCCACATGCAAGAAAGAAATTAGGGAATAACTAGCCATGGCAAGAACGTCTGTAGAAAAGCTTAATAACATCTTGATCGGTAAAAGAGTGCCAATTAAGTCAAAAACAAGGCTAGTACGAACGCTTACTTGGCCAATAGAGTTTTATGGTTGTGAAGCATGGTCTCAGAACAAATTTGAAGAAAATATATTCAATGCGTTTGAAAAGTGAGTATAAAGGAAAGTGGGAAGAGTCTCTTACAAGGACAATCGAACAAACGAATGGCTGCTACAGAAGGTTCAAAGACAACAACTACAGAACATTGTGAAAACAACAAAAGCTCATTTATTCCGGCCATATTTCAAGAAGCAGAAGTCTAGAAAACATTATCATGGAAGGAAAAGTAGAGAGCTGTAGATCAAAAAGTAGACAAAGAACGCAATGAATGGACATAATCACAAGCCGATTGAACAAGGCTTGTAGCAAGGCAACTAGATGTCCCGTGCTTAATCGGGAATACATTCGTTGAAGTGTGATCAATGCGCTGCAGACGTACGATATATGACAACAGCAACATGATGGGGGTGGATAAGTTATCCCCCTTTCAGCAAGAGGTCAACGATATACGACGTTTGCCGACCCATGGGTTCTGGGTTATACTGAAACAGTGCTAAAGCCTGTCTGAGAGACTGTACCTGTTATTCAAAGATCTTGCTTTGTCACATTTGTAGCATATTGATTCTACTTGAGAATTAAATTAAAGGTACTGGTGTCTATGAAATCCTGCAGTCATTCCCCATTATAATTCAGTGAGTAGATTTTCCATTTGATCCAGCCACTCGACATTTATATATCGAATTCGGTTGGAGAGTGCACACGCGTACACACATGAACACACACACACACACACACACACACACACACACGAACACATATTATATATATATATATACATATATATATATATATATATATATATATATATATATATATATATATATATATATATATATATATATATACATATATATAATCCATATAAATATACATACATACATGTGTGTGTATGTAGGTGCATGTTTAGCAGTGTGGCTAATCAGCTCACCTAGCAACAACATGGTTTTGGGTTCGATCACCAAAGCGTGGAAGTTTGGGCTCGCTCGTACGTCATATTTGCTAGACAGTAATTCTACGGAATGACATAGTGTGTGTGTATGCGGGCGCGCATGTCTATGCACGCGAGCGTGTATCTGTATGTGTGCACGCGTGTGCAAGTGTACGTCGGTCAGTCAACATGTGTATCTATGTCAACGCTTTGAGTCAATATCTTCGACTCAATCCTTCAAGTTGATACCCTAGCCTGGTTGTAGTCCAATGAGTTAAACAAAGAGAAGAATATACATGGTGGGCCTCAGTACAGTTTCCGTCTAGGAAAATAATTGACTAAAAATATCTATGAAATTAGAGGCTATGGTCGAAGACCCCAAAATGCAGCACAGTATAGAGAAATCGAACCAGGAACCATCTGGTTGCGAAGCGATTTTCTTAACGCATTATAGATAGCATTCCAGCCGTGATCTTCCCGTCTTTTTGAAAAAGTGATTTCATGATTATATTATAGAAAGTGCCTTGTTTCTGTTCTTTTTTTTTTCTCTCGCTCTTTTTTTAAAAGGGAAAACTGACTGTTCTTTCTTGCATATCGAACGATCAAATAAAGAGTCCCTTGGTCGCTCAAACAAGTCAAAATTCTGTTAGTAGTGATGATGAAAATGATGATGATGATGATGATGATGATGATGATGATGATGATGATGATGATGAGGGTAATGGTAATGATGAAGGTGATGGTGATGATGATAATGTTCTGCCAGAAGAAGGAGAAGCAAAAAATAGCAAAGTAAGCTGTGCAATCAATATCAATGAAATGTTACAGAAATGTAAATAAACAAGGTTTATGAAAGAAAAAGCAAAATTCTCATTATCTTGATCGAAAATTAAATGATATAAGATATATGTACACACACATACAGAGATGCATACACGCACATACATACACGCGCGCACACACATGCACACACACGCGTACACACGCATACACACACAGATATATGTATGTGTATGTATATACGTATATATATATATGTATGTATATCTATGCTTAGATGTATGTGTGTATATGTATGTATGTATATGGATGCATATATAAATATATATATATATATATATATATATATATATATATATATATAAACCTACATGTATATGCATACATACAGATACATACTTACATATAGGTATACATATATATATATATATACATATGCATGCATACATACAAACACGCACGCACACACACACACACACACACACATATATATCAATATATATATATATATATATGTATATATACATACACACACATACACGCACACACACATACACGCACACACACGCGCACACACACACATACATATGTATATATTCATTTTTTTCAGCATTTATGTTGTAAATTGTTTTATGAAATAGCTATGAAATATATCGATATGACATCCAAGAGACAGCGTAGTGCTTTTCAAGAGTTGAATGCGCAATGCTGTGTAGCGTATATACATACCGGCAACATAAAGCGTGTAATGCGATTTCATTTTATTAGTTTGTCAGAAGATGCAGCTACAATACAGCCGAATGGCAAAGTTTAATTCTGAACGACAATGGATCGGTTCGATCCCACCATGTAGCATATTTTCTATTGCTTCTTGTCGACTCGAGAGGGAAATTGGATAAATACAGAAGAAACAGTACAGAAGGTCGTCGCCTAGATTATACTTTTAATTGAAAGGATACAATCTCGTCATGCACGGTCACACACTGTGTCATGCTGATTCTGTCTGAGATTTACGTTAAGACTACATGTGTTCGTTGACTGCTCAGCCGCCAATACATTATTCAAGAGCAAATAATTGTTGACCTAGTAACTTAATTAATCCTCGTTACCGAACGAAGGAGATCCAGTTAGAACAGTGTTTCTCAACCATTTTTTAAAACCTATGAGTTCCCTTTGATTCATATTTTACTCGGATGGACTCTCCTAGCCATTTGATGTTTAAAAACTCCTATTATATTTGTATATGGAGGCGCAATGGCCCAGTGGTTAGGGAAGCGGACTCGCGGTCAGAGGGTCACGATTTCGATTCCTAGACCGGGCGTTGTGTGTGTTTATTGACCGAAAACACCTAAGGCTCCACGAGGCTCCGGCAGGGGGTGGTGGCGACCCCTGTTGTAATCTTTCGCCCCAACTTTCTCTCACTCTTTCTTCCTGTTTCTTGAGTAACGCTGCGATGGACTGGCGTCCCGTCCAGCTGGGGTGGGGAGGAACACATACGCCACAGAAACCGGGAAACCGGGCCCATGAGCCTGGTTAGGCTTTAAAAGGGCGCCTAATAAAAAAAAATAATATTTTTATAATTAAATATTACTAGGAATTGTATAAAAATAACTTAATATTTTGTGTATTGTAAGAAGCGTAACTAATCTATTGCAGATAAAATTTTAACAAGATCTTATATGGACCTTCAAGGGTCATATGGGCCCCAGTTGAGAGCCACTGGGTTGGAAAATGATGGAAGAACAGAAAGAGGTAGGGAAGAAATCGAGAATACAAGCGGAAAGATAAGAGGAAGATATGAAGTAGATGAGTACGGGATCGTTACGTGCAGTGGATTATCAGCTTGAACATGTTTTCTGTCGTATTCAAGAAAAACGTTTTTGCTGTCGTTTTGCCCTCGGTCAACCGCGGCTGAGCAGACCATGGTTGAGCCTGTAGCAGTAGAGACCTCCAGCGTTCTCGGTTCCCGGACGATATCCTTGCTCACCGCTATCGGCGCAGAGATGGCTATCCGCAAATGCGAGCCCCGTGAACCAAAGTGACTGTTCCAGCGCATCTTCCTCGCCGCCATTCTGGGCAACGCCCTTTCCATTTTGTCTTCAGAGACCATAAGGTGGTCTGAATTGCAGGAAAGTATAAGAAGGTGTTATGGTTAGAACTGGTACAACATTTTTTATGGTTATAAAGCAGGAAGTCCTTCAAATTAATGCCTGAGAGGTAAAAGTAATATGATTAGAAGCAATAATACTATTTCTGTCATAAAACCAAATAAAAATGCATTATGCTTAAGAATTTATAGTCAAAATCATTCCAGCCATAACCGTCACGTTATTTTTCATATGTGCAGGGGAGCCAAGGTCACATTATAGAAGGAAACCTTTTTGTAAGGAAATAGCGTGATGTAAAGGTCATCTAGCTTTTATTTCTATTAGGTTCTGTAACCACGTAGAGGGAAAAGAGAGAGAGAGAGAGAGAGAGAGAGAGAGAGAGAGAGAGGAGGGAAAGAGAGAAGAAGAAGAAGAAAACAAGAAGAAGAAGAAGAAGAAAAAGAAGAAAAAGAAGAAGAGGAAGAAGAAGAAAAGAGATAAGTACTAGTGTATTTGTGAGAATGTGGATGTAGTGCGCTTGTGAATGACTCTAAGTAACAAAAGCGGGAGTGCAATAACAAGGAAAACAACAACAACAACAACAAAAACAGCAACTACTACTACTACTACTACTACTACTACTACTACTACTACTCGGAAGAGGAGAAGTTGGTTACAAAAACGCATGCGCAACCTCCAATTCCGTTTAGTGCCTATTATCATCTATGGTTATGAAAGTTAGTTGATGACTAAAAGAGTGCGATCGTAAATACAAGCAGTCGAAATGGGATTCCTCTAAAGAACCTTTGTAGTAAGGTTACTTGACAGGGTAGGATTGGTAGATA
>NC_142934.1:57024479-57029479 GCF_046866305.1 Octopus bimaculoides | reverse complement strand
TAAAAAAAAAAAAATAATCAATATTTCTATTGCTGGATTTCCATTATTGTGTTCCTCATTTTATTGTGAAGTTGATGTATCAGCGAGTTGTTACAATCTGCAATCATCTTGTAGCTTGTAGCTTGCGGAAGACGTATAGCCTGTGGCATGAGAAGGAAAATCTGTCAACGCCTTCTTTAAAAAATTTCAATTAGTACCGCCGCCATAGTACTGATTATTTTAGCTAAGCAATTACGCAGATGAAAACATTGAAAAGGAACGGCTTTTGTTGTACAATAGCTACGTTATTTTCAGCACTCCCTTCCTATGCATATATAAATCTCCAGAAATATCACTTTCCTCCAGGTCATTTTTCACTAAACGTGGATATCATATATTCACATTTGATTCCATAAGTGTATATATGATATCAATCTAGTGGTGGGTTTTTCGTTAATAAAGAACCGATGCCATACTCGAATAGCAAAACTAACTGAGCTAGTTATAGACGTTGGTTTGAGTTTAGGATCAAAAACGGCTTCAGGTTGTAATTTGTAGGACTATAGAAATGTACTATGCTAGCTGAGACACCATTAGTTCTCAACCAGGGTCCATACAAGATTTTATTGTTAAAATTTATCAATATCTATAAAACACAAGATGTTTGTGTGTGTGTGTACGTGATGTGGGTTATGCACGTCCACAAATTAGCACGCATGTCGCTCCAATTTTAGGAGGACATTGTTCATGACCCTATCTGTGTTTTTGTCAACTTTTTCTCACAGAGGCACCCGCGTATAGCTGTAAAAATCGATAAACTTTTACCAATTTTGAAGTTTGTTGACATGGCGAAGTCAAATCTGTGCGTACGCGCGTGAAGGAGAGAGAGAGCAAGAGAGAGAGAAAGAAAGAAAGAGAGGGAGAAAGAAAGAAAGAGAGAGAAAGAAAGAAAAAGAGAGAGAAAGAAAAAAGAGAGAAAGAAAGAAATAGTGTGTTTGTGACAAGGGGAGAAACAGAGTGTTTGCCAAGCGTCTAAAAAAAAAAAATGAAAAAGTGGAAGAGGGAGACAAAGCGGCTAAGGAAAAAAAAATTTCTCTCACCAAGACAGCGTCTAATAAACAAAAAAAAAAAAGGAACGAACAAGTGGAAGATGGAGACAGCGTATTACGAAAGAAAATGTAGCTAAGGAAGACAGAGTAAAATGCATTTTTTTTCTTAAACATGAGATATAGTTTCAAATATAAGATGTTTTTGAAAGACACTATATTCTATAATAAGATTATATATACTTTCTCACACAACAATTCAAATATATTTATTTTAAATCGTTCATCTTTCTCCCCCCCCCCCCCTCACTCTCACACATACGCACATATACTACTTTGGGAGCGAAAGAGTTTTGTTTATATTTCACAACTATGAAACAAAAACGTATGTAACAATTTGTCAGTCACCCCACCCCCAACCCGTTTTTCGGACCACAAAAAGGGTTTGGTAATTGTTCAGATTAACACCCGCACGATTTCCACTAGGGTGTTACGGTTAGGATTAGGATTAGGGTTAGGGTTACGGTTTTAGGGTCAGAGTTAGGGTTAGGGTTAGAGTTAACATAGAAGGGACAGGCTCCTTATTTTTTGGTTAAAGTTGTTGGTAAGCTTTCCTAAGTTACTCCAATCCAGATCCCCAATGCAAACCTTCTCCTATGCAAATCTCTAATGCAACATTTAAAAAAAGAGTCAATAAGTGAAAATAACCAATAAACTGATTCCTTATGGGATTTCCCAATCAAATTGCCAGCAAACCATTTTCAGCCAAACCAATTTCAACGGATTTCGCTCAAATCTGATGTCGATGTTACTTATTTTGGTTTGAAATAAAGGACTTAATCATTTAATAATCCTAGCTTAATCCCGAGCAGCGCCGGGTTATACTGCTAGTGTGCAATAAAATTGGCTATATTTTTACTGTACACAATATTTCAACAATTTTTTTCAATACAATTCCTAATAATAAGGATTTTATTTAAACATCGAATGGCTACGAGGGCCCAGTAAAGTAAAATAGGAATCAAAGGGGTCCATAGACATAAAATGGTTGAGAGCCCCTGTGTTACACAAAAATACCTACATTCATACATGTATACAATCATAACTATGTGTGTGAGCGTATGCGTATGTGTATGGGCATCATGTGTACGTGCATGTCAGTGAGTGTGTGTATGCGCGCGTGCGTGTCTGCTGCCAAACTGATACAAACATTTCAGGTAAAATTCATGAGCTACTGTTTACTTCTAAGACTGTCTGTGGTATATTTCATCGTAGACATATTTCAATCGGTACACGACACATTAATGTAATCGAATAATGGAAAAAGTGACGCCTTTACAGTATATTCACCACATTTCCAAGCAACTTCTGTCGATAATTCTTTCAGAAGTGGGCAAATCATTTTTAAGTTTGCACTTCATTGTTTCATATTGATAGCTTGCCAGTTTCTAAATGTGAAGGTTTGGCTGTCTCAGTGGATCGTTTCAATCGAGCTTCAGAAGTACACTTCAGCTTTCTGTAACTTTATCTCTTACATGCACCGTTCTTTCTATATTCTTCCAATTGTGACATACGCATACATTCACACGCACACACATAATTATGTATGCCAGTTGTATACGTTGATACATATATATGTATGTATGTATGTATGTATGTATGTATGCATGTATGTATGTATGTATGTATGTATGCATGAATGTATGTATGTATGTATGCATGTATGTATGCATGTGTGTATGTATGTATGTATGTATGTATAAATAATCGGTCTTCAAGATGGTTACCAAATTTAGAGTAACTTAGTTTATTCTTCATTTTGTTAATGTAAGCAATTATATATATATATGTATGCGTATCTGAAGGATTGGGTGTGTGGTAAGTAGCTTGCTTACCGACCACATGGCTCCGGGTTCAGTACTACTGCATAGCACCCTAGGCAAGTATCTTCTACTATAGCCTTAGGCCGACCAAAGCCTTGTGAGTGGATTTGGTAGACGGAAACTTGACAACCGATGTTGGTGTGTTTACGTCCCCGTAACGTATCGGTTCAGCATAAGAGGCCGATAGAATAAGTACTAGGCTTACAAAGAATAAGTCCTGGGGTCCGTTTCTTCGACATTAGGCGGTGCTCCAGCATGGCCGCATTCAAATGACTGAAACAAGTAAAAGAATATTAAACAGGTCACTTCGCTTTATGCAAAAATTGCAGCATGCTTTGCTAAGACATACGCACACATATACCTACAGACTGAAAGAGACACACATAAAGTGTGTGTGTGTGCCTGTGTGTTTGTGTGTGTGTGTGTGTGTGTGTGTGTGTGTGTGTATGTGTGTGTGTGTGTGTTCGTGCAGGCGCGTGCATGAGTGCATGTGTACGTATGCGTGTATGTATGTGTTGTGAGTGTGCATCTGTTTTGGGAAATTGAGACCAAAACAATTCAAAAACAAAGTTATAAATATTTGTTCAATTATACAACTGCCTGATATGTACTTTTTCTGGTATACATATTTCAGTCAAGATACGAAGCATTCATGTCAGCGAGTAATGGAAAACTGTTATACTTTCTTCCTTTCTGTTGGCGGATTGAGTCAAAAATTTCAGATACAATTTATGAGCTTGCCTTCAGTTATATGACTACTTGTCATATATTTTCTGTAAGACATATTTCAGTCGGCAGAGAGCACATCGATGTCACCGAATAATAGAGCAATAAATATATAAATAAATGAATAAAATAAAAAAATAAAATAAAAAGCGATGCCCTTACAGTATATTAGCCACATTTCCAAGCATCTCTTGTCAAAAGCCATCTCAGAAGTGGGCAAACTATTGAAAACTTCCAGTTATGCCGATTTATTTCACCCATTTTTAGATTTTCTCTTCATTGTTTCATATTAGCAGAGCTTGCCTGTTTCCGGGTGTGAATGTTTGTTCGTGTCAGCTGATTGTTTCAGTCGTGTTTCTGAAATTGCGCTTCAATTTTTTTTTATAATCCTGTTTTATACATGCAACGTTCTTCATACTTCCTACAATAGTGGCATACATATGTGCAAAGACATTTACACATGCAGAATCACAAACACACTCATATGGATAGGCAAACAGTTTTCTTGTATTGAAAGCACGACTATATTCTGGAACAGTGGTTCTCAAATGGTGCCCATATGACCCTTGCCGGGTGGGGGGTGGGGGTCTATATAAGATTTTGTTAAAATTTATTTGCAATAGGCGCAGGAGTGGCTGTGTGGTAAGTAGCTTGCTTACCAACCACATGGTTCTGGGTTCAGTTCCACTGCGTGACACCTTGGGCAAGTGTCTTCTACTATAGCCTCGAGCCGACCAAAGCCTTGTGAGTGGATTTGGTAGACGGAAACTGAAATAAGCCCGTCGTATATATGTATATATATATATATATATATATATATATATATATATATATATATGTGTGTGTGTGTGTGTGTGTGTGTATGTTTGTGTGTCTGTGTTTGTCCCCCCAACATCGCTTGACAACCGATGCTGGTGTGTTTACGTCCCCGTAACTTAGCGGTTCGGCAAAAGAGACCGATAGAATAAGTACTAGGCTTACAAAGAATAAGTCCTGGGGTCGATTTGCTCGACTAAAGGCGGTGCTCCAGCATGGCCACAGTCAAATGACTGAAACAAGTAAAAGAGTAAAAGCGTAAATATATTGGTTATATTTCTACAATACACAAAATATTTTAACAATTTTGTTTACACAATTCCTAATAATATTAAAAAATAATATAGGATTTCTTAAGCATCAAATGGCAATGAGATGGGAAAGGGTCCACCAGAGTAAAATAGGAATCTAAATGCTCCATATGTAAAAAATGGTTAAGAAACACTGTTATCGAATAATATTTTGAATAAAGTGCTTTTCATACATTTCTAAGAGATCCTTGCAGTTTCTTTGATATTAAATCTTTATTATATATTTCTTAACTTTCACA
>NC_142934.1:57011979-57019479 GCF_046866305.1 Octopus bimaculoides | reverse complement strand
GACAGCCGGATCCATCCTATACGTGACAGTTGGTGTAATAATAATAAATAATTTTGAATATAAAATAAAGAGCCTTATGCTGATAGAATTAAACAGTGTAGAATGTTTTTCTCATTGAATTTGTGAGCAAGAGAGAATGCACATGCACTCATTCGATTTTTGAATAAAAGGTTTTACACTGTACTGTTCCCATGCACACATACATAAACACACACACAAAGATGTATAAAGTACATCTATGTGAATGGATAATCGCATGTTTTAATTGGTGTGACGGAGACTTATTAACTGTACAGAACAAAGAAACAAAACTTATTAACTCTCTAAGGAATAATGATTGAAAAATCAACCAAGTGGTATCAAGGAAATAAATAAAAAAATGAATGGTACATAAAAATAACATAATACACAAATTATTACTATAGAGTGCATAAATAGGGAACTTACAGAATAAGATGTTTTAGTCCATTAAAATGTATAAGAAATTTTTGATAAATTCGAATACGTTTGTTGTTATAGCGTCGTCTGGTTTATAATAGATGGAATATTGGCCTGCTGACCTTTGTAGTCTTGCCTGTTGGATTTTTATCGGTAAAAATCTGACGTAAATCTATTACTGAGTAACAATCTCTCGCCGCAGTTGTTTAATCTGAATTTTCGATATGCTGACACGACTGATAGTGTTGTCTGCTTGTTCTACGTAGGTTATATTGTCATATAATATACTACGAAATGAAGAAAGAAAATGAGATAAATAGACATTGATTAAGAAAGTGAGAAAAGTGAGAAACTGAATGAAATATATGTCTTATTATGTGAATGAATATGCAAAATATGAATACTCCAATGATTGAGTCACCGACAAACTCTCATACACACATATACTCAAATACAGAGCTAAAGGAGGAGAATGAAGAAATTAATAAGAAATTAATAAGAAATTAAACGGGACATGAATACAGTTAGTAAAAAATAACAATAACATTGAAAATGTGGGCTAAAGTGGAAAGGAGAAGAAAACAAAAAACAAAAAAAAAATTGATGAGTAGAAAAGTGATAGTTTTACATAATTAGGGAGCTGGGAAAAAAGGAGTACGTTGTAGTACAGATATACTCTGGACTTGTGTGTATGTGAATATGTGCATGTATGTGAGTAAATGCGTATGACACTGTATGTATGTATGTGTGTGTGTGTGAGAGAGAGAGAGAGAGAGAGAGAGAGAGAGAGAAAGTGAGAGAGTGAGAGAGAGAGAGAAAGAACGAGAGAGAAAGAGAGAGAGAGGTGAGAGAGAGAGAAGAGAGAGAGAGAGAGAGAGAGAGAGAGGGAGAGAAGGACGATAAAGAAAGAAACGAAGAAAAGAAGGTAGAAAGAATGAAAAAAATACGTTTGTGACAGAATTTTAGATAAATGATGCGCAGAATAAAAAAGAAAGACAAAAAAATCCCCAATTAACCTAAAAAATTGCGTTGTTCATGATATTGAAGGTTGGAAAGCTAAGTCTTTTACAGTTGTCTGGCATATAACATCATAAAGCACAACAGGAAATCCGGTGATTAGTTAATGTACGTAAATCCCACTTTCGTGCAACAAATCGACTTGTAATTTTAACAATTGGACAAAACAAATGTAACAATCAGCTCCGTTCTGGGAACAAGCTCGAACAATATTCTAATTTTCATCGTACATAAATTGTTTCTGCTGATGATGGCTGGCATTTTTTGACAGGAGCGCTAATACGCTGGCGCAATTTCATTAGCATACACCAGTCCCCCATCCATCACCTCAAACAGTAGTATAGTACCTTGTCAAAAGAAATCAATGCTTTTAGTAGAAGCTGTAGAACAACCAACTAACCAACCAACCAACCAACCAACCAACTAACTAACCAACCAGCAACCAACCAACCAGCCAATCAACTAACCAACCAACAGAAATACACGCGCGCGCGCACACACAGACACAAGCACACATACATATATGTATACGTACACACAAACAGGTGCGTGTACGCAGGCACACACTCATCCATATGTATATATGCATGGATGTATGTTTATTATGGTTTTCTAGTTAAGAGGTTGCCTTCACAACCATGAGATTTCAGGTTCAGTACCACTCCGCGGTACTTGAGGAAGTGCTTATGGTCTAGCCCCGAGACGACCAATACCTTGTGAGTAATTTGGTAACGGCGCAGACGTAGCTGTGTGGTAAGAAGCTTCGTTCCCAACCACATGGTTCTGGGTTCCTTCCCACTGTGAGGCACTTTGGGCAAGAGTCTTCTACTATAGCCTTGGGCTAACCACAGCTTTGTGAGTGGATTCGGTAGACAGAAACTGAAAGAACACTGTCGTATATATATATATATATATATATATATATATATATATATATATATATATATATATATATATATATATATATATATATATATATATATATATATATATATATATATATATATATGCGTGTGTGTGTGTCTGTGTTTGTCCCTCCATCACCGCCTGACAACCGGTGTTGGTGTGTTTACGTCCACGTAACATAGCGGTTTGGCAAAAGAGATCAGTAGAATAAGTACTAGGCTTGAAAAATAATAAATCCTGGAGTTAATTTGTTCGAGTAAAAACACTTCAAAGTGGTGTTTCAGAATGTCAACAGTCAAATGACCGAAACGTGTAAAAGAGTAAAAAGAGAATATTTGTACAAATGCCATCGTATATCTATATGACAATCAGGAATGGAAAATGTCTTGGTATTATTTATTCACCATTACACATGTTTCATTTGCTAAATCACAAAATTGTATATGTTGGATAAATATAATATATATATGCGATTGGGAAAAAGTGACCGATAGTATATATATAGAAGACTTAGAAAAGAAATCGGTCGATCTGATCGACAAAAACTGAAACAAGTAAAAGAATAAAAGACTGCAGCTCATTATTTTTTCAGGCACGTTGTTATTTAATTAATTTCGCCTGTTTATTGTCAAGCGATCCCTGTAGATTTAACGGGAGCGTCAATAGCAAGCGACAACAGTTATAATAAAATAGTTATTCATATCATCGTCCTTTATATCTTCGCTGAGAAGCAACATTTAGTTGGCATAGCCACTGATTCCAAGACAGATGGAACAAAATTCCCTTTCATTCAGTCATTCTTCCATTCATTTATTCATTAATGTTCTTTCTCACTTTTTTCTCTCTATCTCTTTTTCTGTCCTTCTTTTCTTTTCTTTCCGCTTAATGTAATCTTTTAACATTAATTTATGCAGTTAAGTTGAAATGGCGCGAAGCTTTCCGGTTGCTGAAATCGCCTCAGGGCTTTGATGGTTGGCAAGAATATGAATGCATTACAAAACCTTTTCTGTTAGTCGGCTAGCTTTGTATTCTGCCGTGGCGTGCCAAAAGATAAAATTAAACATATAAAAAGGCAGGTAACAGTCTTCTTCTCTTTCTTTCTCTTTCTTATTCTTCTTTTTATTACTCCATCACTTTCACCTCTGAGCATTTAACCTTTATTTCTTTTTGTTCATAGTTCTTTCCTACCATTGATCAGCTACACACCCTGCAATGGCCTCTCGACATTAATATCACGGGCGGGCATTTTTGCAGCTGTTTCTTTTGAACTTTCATTATAATTTCTCACAAAGCCCCGCTTTTATAAGAGCTTTCATTCTTCATATGTACAAGTGTTCAAAATATTGTTTATTTCTCAACTCTCTTCATTCTTTACCATGTTGAATCTTTCATGTAACTATATCCCCTTTTCCCACTACTTCTCTGTCTACCGGTAATCTCTAACCGCCCTACTTTGCTATCTCTATCTCTTAATTTTCTCATTTACTAAATTCCCTAATTTTGTTCCTCCTATACATTTCGTCTCCCTTTTTTCTCCTCATTTCACTTCTTCAGTATATCTTATTTCTTTTTTCTTTCTTTCTTTCCTTCTTTCTTTCTTTCTTTCATTCTTTCTTGCTTTCTTTCTTTCTTTCTTTCTTTCTTTTCTGTTTTGCCTTCTCTTCTCTCACCAATTAATTCTCGATTTCCCCCCGTTACTAGCTTGTTAGAATCTTTCTCCTTTTCATTCTTTTTCTTCTTACTTTTTCCTTCCTTCCTTCCTTCCGTCCTTCCTTCTTTCTTAACTTCTTTCTAGTCAATATCCTTATTTATACTTTCTCATTTTCTTTTTTGTTTTATTCATGAATTGAATATTTCTTTCTTTTGCAATCACTTTTTCTCTTCTCCAATTTTTTCCTTATTATTCACATATTGTATATGTACATATACTTATGTGTGCGTGTGTGTGCGCGCGCACATGTGTGTGTGTGTATGCATGCATATATATATATATATATGTATATACATATGCGTATATATATATATATATATATATATATATATATATATATATATATATATATATATATATATATATATATGTATATATAAGTATATGTATGTATATATATATATATATATATATAAATATATGTATATATATATATATATATATATATATATATATATATATATATATATATATATATATATATATATATATATATATATATATAGATATAGATAGATAGATAGATAGATAGATACATATATGTATATATGTATGTATATATATGTATATGTATGTATATATGTATATATATTCCTGTCGATTCAATTGACTGTAACCCTCCACCTCAAACTCGTAGCCTTCTTTTAATTTGAAATACTTCACCCGATCGTCCGTCCGTTTGCTTGTTTCTTTATCATTTGTCAAAAAAACCTGTCTCTTCATTGCCCAATTTTTGTATCAAAATAAAAACAAGAAAAAAATCCTTCTTGCTTCTGTCAAATTATAGTTCATGTTGCCTTCACTAAGGTTTCATATACGTTCTTCTCTATTTTTATTTTCTATCTTTAAAAATATGTTTTTTTTGTTGTTGTTTGTTGTCATTGTTGTTGTTGTTGTTACTGCTGTTGTTTTTAGTTTTTCTTCTTAAAAATTATTTTTTTTCTTTCCTTTTCTTTCCTTTTTCCTCTTTCTAAGTTTCATTCTTAACACACATGGTCACAAATACACGCACACTCACACACACACACACACACACACACACACACACACACACACACATATATATATATATATATACACCGGAGTAAGCACATAAAATGTGTAACAAGGTGGAAAAAAGAGTACTCAAATACCAGAGGTAGAGTAATATGCTTTATTTAAAAGCAGCAGAAGTATAACAAAAGACTGTTACCCTGAGTCTCACGTTCCCGTTCAACTGTCCGATGAACGGGAACGTGAAACTCAGAGTAATAGTCTTTTGTTATATTTCTGCTGCTTTTAAATAAAGTATACATATATATATATATATATATATATATATATATATATATATATATATATATATATATATATATATATATATATACTTCATCTTTATTATCGGCCATACAAATCAGCTTCTTCCCATTTCGACTCCTTCACGCTGTTCATTCTAATTTCCTTATAATATCCGTTTTCTTCACTTGGTCGCTCACTTACCTCAATTGTTACTAACCTTCTAACACTCTTGATTTCTAACCAATAGTTACCAAGATTTCACCACTTATAACGAACAATTCAGTTGCTTAGTTGTCATTCTGTAGAATCTATTCTACTTCTTGGCTAAGAACGCAGCATTGAATACTGTACAACTTATTGTTTGGTTCATAAACCTGGAGATTTCTCTTCTAATCAAGATTAAATGTCGAGTCACATCTGCTAATCTTAATTTTGATAACGATATACTCACTAGTTTGTCTTCGATCCATATAATCGATAGCAAAAACACTCAGTTCTTACGTACATATATACAGGAACAGCGTTTTGAATGAGAGAAGTAAATTCAAACATATATGCATACATACATACATACATACATGCATGCATGCATACATACACACATACATACATACTTGCATGCATGCATGCATTCATATATACATACATATATACATACATGTTGTTAGCACTCCGTCGCTTACGACGTCGAGGGTTCCAATCGATCCGATCAACGGAACAGCCTGCTCGTGAAATTAACGTGCAAGTGGCTGAGCACTCCACAGACACGTGTACCCTTAACATAGTTCTCGGGGAGATTCAGCGTGACACAGTGTAACAAGGCTGACCCTTTGAATTACAGGCACAACAGAAACAGGAAGTAAGAGTGAGAGAAAGTTGTGCTGAAAGAGTACAGCAGGGTTCGCCACCATCCCCTGCCGGAGCTTCCCTAACCACTGGGCCATTGCCCCTCCACATACATACATATATACATATACGTATGTATATATATATATATATATATATATATATATATATATATATATATATATATATATATATATATATATATATATATATATATATATGTATATGTATGAATATATATATATATATATATATATATATATATATATATATATATATATATATATATATATATATATATATTTATTTATGTGTTTCAGCCAAGTGGCTGTGGTCATGCTGGTGCACCACCGTGATTTTCACGTTCCTTGCATGGCTCTTCTCCCCTACCTGACATGGTCCAATCAAGAGTTTTGTTGGCACATCTGGTGTATAAGAGAATTTGACATAGCTGCCCTAAACTGCGTCTCATTACGAGCCATTGGTTCGTCTGGTATCGTGGAGAAGAAAGCGTCAAGTTTTGTCTTGAAGACCTCCGCATCCATGTCTTGCATGTCTCTCAAATGTATCTCGTTCTTATGTGAGATGCAGTGGACGGTACCTTTGGCACCATGCAGTGGCGACCCGTGCGGGCATTCCTGTAGTACTTGATACCAAAGTTTGGCACCAGTCCTTCCAGTATTTTCTATATGTATATTATTACATATCTCATATATAATATATCATTACATATCTCATATATAATATTAGTGTACATTTGTACAGAAAAGAGGAAACCCTAACAGGACACCTTATATTCAAGGTGTCCAGTTAGGGTCACCTCTTTTGTGTATAAATGTACATTAATTTTATATGAAAAATATGTTGCCTATTGACTATTTTATGCATCCTAGCCACTTGTAGAAAATTTCTCTAATATTTTCTTGATATATGTATATGTATGTATGTGTATGTATATATATATATATATATATATATATATATATATATATATATATATATATATATATATATATATATATGTGTGTGTGTATATATATATATACATATATATGGGCAAAATTTAGGTGAGTTAAAATATGTTTGTGACACATTTCAACTGCTAAAAGACAAATTCGCTGCAGTTGCCGCGGAGAGAATATCTCATATAGCAAAAAGGTGTGAAGACATCCGGTTTCTTCAGTGTCGCCATCTGTCAGGAATTCCAGATATCGATGTTTTGAGTTATCTTGCCTTTTAGCAGCTGAGATGTCACAAACATATTTTAATTAACCTAAATTTTGCTTATGCCTAAGCACTACTTG